>NW_020868098.1:0-17339 GCF_003369695.1 Bos indicus x Bos taurus
AGTGACAGATCATGCACTAATCACGTGACTGATCATGCACTGATCCCGTGGCTATCATGCACTGATCGTGGGTGATCATGCACTGATCTCGAGACTGATCATGCATGGTCACGTGGCTATCACCACTGATCACTTGGCTGATCATATACTGATCACGTGACTGATCATGCACTGATCACGAAGCTGATCATACACTGATCACGTGACTGTGCATGCACTGATCACATGGCTGATCATGCACTGATCACGTTGCTGATAATGCGCTGATCACGTGGCTAATCATGCACTAATCACGTGCTTACCATGCACTGATTAGGTGGCTATCATGCACTAATCACGTGGCTGATCATACACTGATCACGTGACTGCGCATGCACTGATCACCGACAGATCATGCACTGATCACATGGCTATCATGCACTGTTCACGTGTCTATCATGCACTGATCAAGTGACTGATTATGCGCTGATTGCGTAGCTGTCATGCACTGATTACATGACTTCGCATGCCATGATCACACGTGACTGATCATGCACTGATCACATGGCTGATCATGCACTGACCACGTGGCTGATTATGCATTGATCACGTGACTGATTATGCACTGATTGGGTAGCTGTCATGCACTCATCACATGACTGCACATGCCATGATCACGTGACTGATCATGCACTGATCACTTTGCGTATCATGCACTGATCACATGACGGCGCATGAACTGATCACGTGGATATTATACACTGATCAAGTGACAGATCATGCACTAATCTCGTGACTGATCATGCACTGATCCCATGGCTATCATGCACTGATCGCATGGGTGATCATGCACTGATCTCGAGACTGGTCATGCACTGGTCACGTGGCTATCATGCACTGATCACCTGGCTGATCGTACACTGATCACGTGACTAATCATGCACTGATCACGAAGCTGATCATACACTGATCACGTGACTGATCATGCACTGATCACCTGGCTGATCATACACTGATCACATGGCTGATCATACACTGATCACGTGGCTGATAATGCGCTTATCACGTGGCTAATCATGCACTAATCACATTGCTTACCATGCACTGATCAGGTGGCTATCATGCACTGAACACGTGGCTGATCATACACTGATCACGTGACTGCACATGCACTGATCACCTGACAGATCACGCACTGATCACGTGGCTATCATGCACTGATCACGTGGCTAATCATACATTGATCACGTAACTAATCATGCTCTGATCACGAAGTTGATCATACACTGATCACGTGATGGTGCATGCACGGATCACGTGGCTGATCATGCACTGATCATGTGGCAGATCATGCACTGATTGCGTGGCTGATCATACACTGATGACGTCCCTGATCATGCACTGATCACGTGGCTGATCATACACTAATCACGTGGCTGATCATACACTAACCACGTGGCTGATCCTGCACTTATCACGTTGCCGATCATGCACTGATTACGTGGCGATCATACACTGATGACGTCGCTGATCATGCCCTGATCACGTGGCTGATCATACACTAATCACGTGGCTGATAATACACTAATCACGTTGCTTATCATGCACTGATCACGTGGCTATCATGCACTGATCACGTTTCTATCATGCACTGAACACGTGGCTGATCATACACTGATCACGTGGCTGCCTATGCACTAATCACGTGACTGCACATTCACTCATCACGTAATTGAAGGCAATAATAATGTGGCTATCATGCACTGAACACATGGCTGATCATACACTGATCACGTGACTGCACATGCACTGATCACGTGGCTGATCATACACGGATCACGTGGCTGATTATGCACTGATTACGTGGCTGATCATGCACTGGTCACGTGGCTATCATGCACTGATCACCTGGCTGTTCATACACTGATCACGTGACTGATCATGCACTGATCACGTGCCTGATCATGCACTGATGTCGTGACTGATCATGCACTGATCACGTGGCTGATCATGCACTGATCACGAAGCTGATTATACACTGATCACGTGACTGCATGCACTGATCACATGGCTGATCATGCTCTGATCACGTGGCTGATCATGCACTGATCACGAAGCTGATTATACACTGATCACGTGACTGCATGCACTGATCACATGGCTGATCATGCTCTGATCACGTGCTGATCATGCACTGATCACGTTGTTATCATGCACTGATCACATGGCTATCATGCACTGAACACAGGCTGATCATTCAGTGATCACGTGTCTGATCATGCACTGATTACGTGACTGATCATGCACTGATCACGTTGCGTATCATGCACTGATCACATGACGGCGCATGAACTGATCACGTG
This sequence comes from Bos indicus x Bos taurus, assembly GCF_003369695.1. NCBI lineage: Eukaryota > Metazoa > Chordata > Mammalia > Artiodactyla > Bovidae > Bos > Bos indicus x Bos taurus. Next base: position 2,343 of record NW_020868098.1, read on the forward strand.
GGTATTATACACTGATCAAGTGACAGATCATGCACTAATCACGTGACTGATCATGCACTGATCACATGGTTGATCATGCACTGATCACGTGTCTATCATGCACTGATCACACGGCTGATCATGCACTGATCACGAGGCTGATCATGCACTGATCACGTGGCTGATCATGCACTGATCACCTGGCTGATCATGCATTGATCACGTGACTGATTATGCACTGATTGGGTAGTTGTCATGCACTGATCACATGACTGCACATCCATGATCACATGACTGATCATGCACTGATCACGTTGCGTATCATGCACTGATCACATGACGGCGCATGAACTGATCACGTGGATATTATACACTGATCAAGTGACAGATCATGCACTAATCACGTGACTGATCATGCACTGATCCCGTGGCTATCATGCACTGATCGCATGGGTGATCATGCACTGATCTCGAGACTGATCATGCACTGGTCACGTGGCTATCATGCACTGATCACTTGGCTGATCATATACTGATCACGTGACTGATCATGCACTGATCACGAAGCTGATCATACACTGATCACGTGACTGTGCATGCACTGATCACATGGCTGATCATGCACTGATCACGTGGCTGATAATGCGCTGATCACGTGGCTAATCATGCACTAATCACGTGCTTACCATGCACTGATTAGGTGGCTATCATGCACTAATCACGTGGCTGATCATACACTGATCACGTGACTGCGCATGCACTGATCACCTGACAGATCATGCACTGATCACATGGCTATCATGCACTGTTCACGTGTCTATCATGCACTGATCAAGTGACTGATTATGCGCTGATTGCGTAGCTGTCATGCACTGATTACATGACTTCGCATGCCATGATCACGTGACTGATCATGCACTGATCACATGGCTGATCATGCACTGACCACGTGGCTGATTATGCATTGATCACGTGACTGATTATGCACTGATGGGTAGCTGTCATGCACTCATCACATGACTGCACATGCCATGATCACGTGACTGATCATGCACTGATCACTTTGCGTATCATGCACTGATCACATGACGGCGCATGAACTGATCACGTGGATATTATACACTGATCAAGTGACAGATCATGCACTAATCTCGTGACTGATCATGCACTGATCCCATGGCTATCATGCACTGATCGCATGGGTGATCATGCACTGATCTCGAGACTGGTCATGCACTGGTCACGTGGCTATTGCACTGATCACCTGGCTGATCGTACACTGATCACGTGACTAATCATGCACTGATCACGAAGCTGATCATACACTGATCACGTGACTGATCATGCACTGATCACCTGGCTGATCATACACTGATCACATGGCTGATCATACACTGATCACGTGGCTGATAATGCGCTTATCACGTGGCTAATCATGCACTAATCACATTGCTTACCATGCACTGATCAGGTGGCTATCATGCACTGAACACGTGGCTGATCATACACTGATCACGTGACTGCACATGCACTGATCACTGACAGATCACGCACTGATCACGTGGCTATCATGCACTGATCACGTGGCTAATCATACATTGATCACGTAACTAATCATGCTCTGATCACGAAGTTGATCATACACTGATCACGTGATGGTGCATGCACGGATCACGTGGCTGATCATGCACTGATCATGTGGCAGATCATGCACTGATTGCGTGGCTGATCATACACTGATGACGTCCCTGATCATGCACTGATCACGTGGCTGATCATACACTAATCACGTGGCTGATCATACACTAACCACGTGGCTGATCCTGCACTTATCACGTTGCCGATCATGCACTGATTACGTGGCCGATCATACACTGATGACGTCGCTGATCATGCCCTGATCACGTGGCTGATCATACACTAATCACGTGGCTGATAATACACTAATCACGTTGCTTATCATGCACTGATCACGTGGCTATCATGCACTGATCACGTTTCTATCATGCACTGAACACGTGGCTGATCATACACTGATCACGTGGCTGCCTATGCACTAATCACGTGACTGCACATTCACTCATCACGTAATTGAAGGCAATAATAATGTGGCTATCATGCACTGAACACATGGCTGATCATACACTGATCACGTGACTGCACATGCACTGATCACGTGGCTGATCATACACGGATCACGTGGCTGATTATGCACTGATTACGTGGCTGATCATGCACTGGTCACGTGGCTATCATGCACTGATCACCTGGCTGTTCATACACTGATCACGTGACTGATCATGCACTGATCACGTGCTGATCATCATGCACTGATGTCGTGACTGATCATGCACTGATCACGTGGCTGATCATGCACTGATCACGAAGCTGATTATACACTGATCACGTGACTGCATGCACTGATCACATGGCTGATCATGCTCTGATCACGTGGCTGATCATGCACTGATCACGAAGCTGATTATACACTGATCACGTGACTGCATGCACTGATCACATGGCTGATCATGCTCTGATCACGTGGCTGATCATGCACTGATCACGTTGTTATCATGCACTGATCACATGGCTATCATGCACTGAACACCAGGCTGATCATTCAGTGATCACGTGTCTGATCATGCACTGATTACGTGACTGATCATGCACTGATCACGTTGCGTATCATGCACTGATCACATGACGGCGCATGAACTGATCACGTGGGTATTATACACTGATCAAGTGACAGATCATGCACTAATCACGTGACTGATCATGCACTGATCACATGGTTGATCATGCACTGATCACGTGTCTATCATGCACTGATCACACGGCTGATCATGCACTGATCACGAGGCTGATCATGCACTGATCACGTGGCTGATCATGCACTGATCACCTGGCTGATCATGCATTGATCACGTGACTGATTATGCACTGATTGGGTAGTTGTCATGCACTGATCACATGACTGCACATGCCATGATCACATGACTGATCATGCACTGATCACGTTGCGTATCATGCACTGATCACATGACGGGCATGAACTGATCACGTGGATATTATACACTGATCAAGTGACAGATCATGCACTAATCACGTGACTGATCATGCACTGATCCCGTGGCTATCATGCACTGATCGCATGGGTGATCATGCACTGATCTCGAGACTGATCATGCACTGGTCACGTGGCTATCATGCACTGATCACTTGGCTGATCATATACTGATCACGTGACTGATCATGCACTGATCACGAAGCTGATCATACACTGATCACGTGACTGTGCATGCACTGATCACATGGCTGATCATGCACTGATCACGTGGCTGATAATGCGCTGATCACGTGGCTAATCATGCACTAATCACGTGCTTACCATGCACTGATTAGGTGGCTATCATGCACTAATCACGTGGCTGATCATACACTGATCACGTGACTGCGCATGCACTGATCACCTGACAGATCATGCACTGATCACATGGCTATCATGCACTGTTCACGTGTCTATCATGCACTGATCAAGTGACTGATTATGCGCTGATTGCGTAGCTGTCATGCACTGATTACATGACTTCGCATGCCATGATCACGTGACTGATCATGCACTGATCACATGGCTGATCATGCACTGACCACGTGGCTGATTATGCATTGATCACGTGACTGATTATGCACTGATTGGGTAGCTGTCATGCACTCATCACATGACTGCACATGCCATGATCACGTGACTGATCATGCACTGATCACTTTGCGTATCATGCACTGATCACATGACGGCGCATGAACTGATCACGTGGATATTATACACTGATCAAGTGACAGATCATGCACTAATCTCGTGACTGATCATGCACTGATCCCATGGCTATCATGCACTGATCGCATGGGTGATCATGCACTGATCTCGAGACTGGTCATGCACTGGTCACGTGGCTATCATGCACTGATCACCTGGCTGATCGTACACTGATCACGTGACTAATCATGCACTGATCACGAAGCTGATCATACACTGATCACGTGACTGATCATGCACTGATCACCTGGCTGATCATACACTGATCACATGGCTGATCATACACTGATCACGTGGCTGATAATGCGCTTATCACGTGGCTAATCATGCACTAATCACATTGCTTACCATGCACTGATCAGGTGGCTATCATGCACTGAACACGTGGCTGATCATACACTGATCACGTGACTGCACATGCACTGATCACCTGACAGATCACGCACTGATCACGTGGCTATCATGCACTGATCACGTGGCTAATCATACATTGATCACGTAACTAATCATGCTCTGATCACGAAGTTGATCATACACTGATCACGTGATGGTGCATGCACGGATCACGTGGCTGATCATGCACTGATCATGTGGCAGATCATGCACTGATTGCGTGGCTGATCATACACTGATGACGTCCCTGATCATGCCTGATGCACTGATCACGTGGCTGATCATACACTAATCACGTGGCTGATCATACACTAACCACGTGGCTGATCCTGCACTTATCACGTTGCCGATCATGCACTGATTACGTGGCCGATCATACACTGATGACGTCGCTGATCATGCCCTGATCACGTGGCTGATCATACACTAATCACGTGGCTGATAATACACTAATCACGTTGCTTATCATGCACTGATCACGTGGCTATCATGCACTGATCACGTTTCTATCATGCACTGAACACGTGGCTGATCATACACTGATCACGTGGCTGCCTATGCACTAATCACGTGACTGCACATTCACTCATCACGTAATTGAAGGCAATAATAATGTGGCTATCATGCACTGAACACATGGCTGATCATACACTGATCACGTGACTGCACATGCACTGATCACGTGGCTGATCATACACGGATCACGTGGCTGATTATGCACTGATTACGTGGCTGATCATGCACTGGTCACGTGGCTATCATGCACTGATCACCTGGCTGTTCATACACTGATCACGTGACTGATCATGCACTGATCACGTGCCTGATCATGCACTGATGTCGTGACTGATCATGCACTGATCACGTGGCTGATCATGCACTGATCACGAAGCTGATTATACACTGATCACGTGACTGCATGCACTGATCACATGGCTGATCATGCTCTGATCACGTGGCTGATCATGCACTGATCACGAAGCTGATTATACACTGATCACGTGACTGCATGCACTGATCACATGGCTGATCATGCTCTGATCACGTGGCTGATCATGCACTGATCACGTTGTTATCATGCACTGATCACATGGCTATCATGCACTGAACACCAGGCTGATCATTCAGTGATCACGTGTCTGATCATGCACTGATTACGTGACTGATCATGCACTGATCACGTTGCGTATCATGCATGATCACATGACGGCGCATGAACTGATCACGTGGGTATTATACACTGATCAAGTGACAGATCATGCACTAATCACGTGACTGATCATGCACTGATCACATGGTTGATCATGCACTGATCACGTGTCTTATCATGCACTGATCACACGGCTGATCATGCACTGATCACGAGGCTGATCATGCACTGATCACGTGGCTGATCATGCACTGATCACCTGGCTGATCATGCATTGATCACGTGACTGATTATGCACTGATTGGGTAGTTGTCATGCACTGATCACATGACTGCACATGCCATGATCACATGACTGATCATGCACTGATCACGTTGCGTATCATGCACTGATCACATGACGGCGCATGAACTGATCACGTGGATATTATACACTGATCAAGTGACAGATCATGCACTAATCACGTGACTGATCATGCACTGATCCCGTGGCTATCATGCACTGATCGCATGGGTGATCATGCACTGATCTCGAGACTGATCATGCACTGGTCACGTGGCTATCATGCACTGATCACTTGGCTGATCATATACTGATCACGTGACTGATCATGCACTGATCACGAAGCTGATCATACACTGATCACGTGACTGTGCATGCACTGATCACATGGCTGATCATGCACTGATCACGTGGCTGATAATGCGCTGATCACGTGGCTAATCATGCACTAATCACGTGCTTACCATGCACTGATTAGGTGGCTATCATGCACTAATCACGTGGCTGATCATACACTGATCACGTGACTGCGCATGCACTGATCACCTGACAGATCATGCACTGATCACATGGCTATCATGCACTGTTCACGTGTCTATCATGCACTGATCAAGTGACTGATTATGCGCTGATTGCGTAGCTGTCATGCACTGATTACATGACTTCGCATGCCATGATCACGTGACTGATCATGCACTGATCACATGGCTGATCATGCACTGACCACGTGGCTGATTATGCATTGATCACGTGACTGATTATGCACTGATTGGGTAGCTGTCATGCACTCATCACATGACTGCACATGCCATGATCACGTGACTGATCATGCACTGATCACTTTGCGTATCATGCACTGATCACATGACGGCGCATGAACTGATCACGTGGATATTATACACTGATCAAGTGACAGATCATGCACTAATCTCGTGACTGATCATGCACTGATCCCATGGCTATCATGCACTGATCGCATGGGTGATCATGCACTGATCTCGAGACTGGTCATGCACTGGTCACGTGGCTATCATGCACTGATCACCTGGCTGATCGTACACTGATCACGTGACTAATCATGCACTGATCACGAAGCTGATCATACATGATCACGTGACTGATCATGCACTGATCACCTGGCTGATCATACACTGATCACATGGCTGATCATACACTGATCACGTGGCTGATAATGCGCTTATCACGTGGCTAATCATGCACTAATCACATTGCTTACCATGCACTGATCAGGTGGCTATCATGCACTGAACACGTGGCTGATCATACACTGATCACGTGACTGCACATGCACTGATCACCTGACAGATCACGCACTGATCACGTGGCTATCATGCACTGATCACGTGGCTAATCATACATTGATCACGTAACTAATCATGCTCTGATCACGAAGTTGATCATACACTGATCACGTGATGGTGCATGCACGGATCACGTGGCTGATCATGCACTGATCATGTGGCAGATCATGCACTGATTGCGTGGCTGATCATACACTGATGACGTCCCTGATCATGCACTGATCACGTGGCTGATCATACACTAATCACGTGGCTGATCATACACTAACCACGTGGCTGATCCTGCACTTATCACGTTGCCGATCATGCACTGATTACGTGGCCGATCATACACTGATGACGTCGCTGATCATGCCCTGATCACGTGGCTGATCATACACTAATCACGTGGCTGATAATACACTAATCACGTTGCTTATCATGCACTGATCACGTGGCTATCATGCACTGATCACGTTTCTATCATGCACTGAACACGTGGCTGATCATACACTGATCACGTGGCTGCCTATGCACTAATCACGTGACTGCACATTCACTCATCACGTAATTGAAGGCAATAATAATGTGGCTATCATGCACTGAACACATGGCTGATCATACACTGATCACGTGACTGCACATGCACTGATCACGTGGCTGATCATACACGGATCACGTGGCTGATTATGCACTGATACGTGGCTGATCATGCACTGGTCACGTGGCTATCATGCACTGATCACCTGGCTGTTCATACACTGATCACGTGACTGATCATGCACTGATCACGTGCCTGATCATGCACTGATGTCGTGACTGATCATGCACTGATCACGTGGCTGATCATGCACTGATCACGAAGCTGATTATACACTGATCACGTGACTGCATGCACTGATCACATGGCTGATCATGCTCTGATCACGTGGCTGATCATGCACTGATCACGAAGCTGATTATACACTGATCACGTGACTGCATGCACTGATCACATGGTGATGCTTGATCACGTGGCTGATCATGCACTGATCACGTTGTTATCATGCACTGATCACATGGCTATCATGCACTGAACACCAGGCTGATCATTCAGTGATCACGTGTCTGATCATGCACTGATTACGTGACTGATCATGCACTGATCACGTTGCGTATCATGCACTGATCACATGACGGCGCATGAACTGATCACGTGGGTATTATACACTGATCAAGTGACAGATCATGCACTAATCACGTGACTGATCATGCACTGATCACATGGTTGATCATGCACTGATCACGTGTCTTATCATGCACTGATCACACGGCTGATCATGCACTGATCACGAGGCTGATCATGCACTGATCACGTGGCTGATCATGCACTGATCACCTGGCTGATCATGCATTGATCACGTGACTGATTATGCACTGATTGGGTAGTTGTCATGCACTGATCACATGACTGCACATGCCATGATCACATGACTGATCATGCACTGATCACGTTGCGTATCATGCACTGATCACATGACGGCGCATGAACTGATCACGTGGATATTATACACTGATCAAGTGACAGATCATGCACTAATCACGTGACTGATCATGCACTGATCCCGTGGCTATCATGCACTGATCGCATGGGTGATCATGCACTGATCTCGAGACTGATCATGCACTGGTCACGTGGCTATCATGCACTGATCACTTGGCTGATCATATACTGATCACGTGACTGATCATGCACTGATCACGAAGCTGATCATACACTGATCACGTGACTGTGCATGCACTGATCACATGGCTGATCATGCACTGATCACGTGGCTGATAATGCGCTGATCACGTGGCTAATCATGCACTAATCACGTGCTTACCATGCACTGATTAGGTGGCTATCATGCACTAATCACGTGGCTGATCATACACTGATCACGTGACTGCGCATGCACTGATCACCTGACAGATCATGCACTGATCACATGGCTATCATGCACTGTTCACGTGTCTATCATGCACTGATCAAGTGACTGATTATGCGCTGATTGCGTAGCTGTCATGCACTGATTACATGACTTCGCATGCCATGATCACGTGACTGATCATGCACTGATCACATGGCTGATCATGCACTGACCACGTGGCTGATTATGCATTGATCACGTGACTGATTATGCACTGATTGGGTAGCTGTCATGCACTCATCACATGACTGCACATGCCATGATCACGTGACTGATCATGCACTGATCACTTTGCGTATCATGCACTGATCACATGACGGCGCATGAACTGATCACGTGGATATTATACACTGATCAAGTGACAGATCATGCACTAATCTCGTGACTGATCATGCACTGATCCCATGGCTATCATGCACTGATCGCATGGGTGATCATGCACTGATCTCGAGACTGGTCATGCACTGGTCACGTGGCTATCATGCACTGATCACCTGGCTGATCGTACACTGATCACGTGACTAATCATGCACTGATCACGAAGCTGATCATACACTGATCACGTGACTGATCATGCACTGATCACCTGGCTGATCATACACTGATCACATGGCTGATCATACACTGATCACGTGGCTGATAATGCGCTTATCACGTGGCTAATCATGCACTAATCACATTGCTTACCATGCACTGATCAGGTGGCTATCATGCACTGAACACGTGGCTGATCATACACTGATCACGTGACTGCACATGCACTGATCACCTGACAGATCACGCACTGATCACGTGGCTATCATGCACTGATCACGTGGCTAATCATACATTGATCACGTAACTAATCATGCTCTGATCACGAAGTTGATCATACACTGATCACGTGATGGTGCATGCACGGATCACGTGGCTGATCATGCACTGATCATGTGGCAGATCATGCACTGATTGCGTGGCTGATCATACACTGATGACGTCCCTGATCATGCACTGATCACGTGGCTGATCATACACTAATCACGTGGCTGATCATACACTAACCACGTGGCTGATCCTGCACTTATCACGTTGCCGATCATGCACTGATTACGTGGCGATCATACACTGATGACGTCGCTGATCATGCCCTGATCACGTGGCTGATCATACACTAATCACGTGGCTGAATACACTAATCACGTTGCTTATCATGCACTGATCACGTGGCTATCATGCACTGATCACGTTTCTATCATGCACTGAACACGTGGCTGATCATACACTGATCACGTGGCTGCCTATGCACTAATCACGTGACTGCACATTCACTCATCACGTAATTGAAGGCAATAATAATGTGGCTATCATGCACTGAACACATGGCTGATCATACACTGATCACGTGACTGCACATGCACTGATCACGTGGCTGATCATACACGGATCACGTGGCTGATTATGCACTGATTACGTGGCTGATCATGCACTGGTCACGTGGCTATCATGCACTGATCACCTGGCTGTTCATACACTGATCACGTGACTGATCATGCACTGATCACGTGCCTGATCATGCACTGATGTCGTGACTGATCATGCACGATCACGTGGCTGATCATGCACTGATCACGAAGCTGATTATACACTGATCACGTGACTGCATGCACTGATCACATGGCTGATCATGCTCTGATCAGTGGCTGATCATGCACTGATCACGAAGCTGATTATACACTGATCACGTGACTGCATGCACTGATCACATGGCTGATCATGCTCTGATCACGTGGCTGATCATGCACTGATCACGTTGTTATCATGCACTGATCACATGGCTATCATGCACTGAACACCAGGCTGATCATTCAGTGATCACGTGTCTGATCATGCACTGATTACGTGACTGATCATGCACTGATCACGTTGCGTATCATGCACTGATCACATGACGGCGCATGAACTGATCACGTGGGTATTATACACTGATCAAGTGACAGATCATGCACTAATCACGTGACTGATCATGCACTGATCACATGGTTGATCATGCACTGATCACGTGTCTTATCATGCACTGATCACACGGCTGATCATGCACTGATCACGAGGCTGATCATGCACTGATCACGTGGCTGATCATGCACTGATCACTGGCTGATCATGCATTGATCACGTGACTGATTATGCACTGATTGGGTAGTTGTCATGCACTGATCACATGACTGCACATGCCATGATCACATGACTGATCATGCACTGATCACGTTGCGTATCATGCACTGATCACATGACGGCGCATGAACTGATCACGTGGATATTATACACTGATCAAGTGACAGATCATGCACTAATCACGTGACTGATCATGCACTGATCCCGTGGCTATCATGCACTGATCGCATGGGTGATCATGCACTGATCTCGAGACTGATCATGCACTGGTCACGTGGCTATCATGCACTGATCACTTGGCTGATCATATACTGATCACGTGACTGATCATGCACTGATCACGAAGCTGATCATACACTGATCACGTGACTGTGCATGCACTGATCACATGGCTGATCATGCACTGATCACGTGGCTGATAATGCGCTGATCACGTGGCTAATCATGCACTAATCACGTGCTTACCATGCACTGATTAGGTGGCTATCATGCACTAATCACGTGGCTGATCATACACTGATCACGTGACTGCGCATGCACTGATCACCTGACAGATCATGCACTGATCACATGGCTATCATGCACTGTTCACGTGTCTATCATGCACTGATCAAGTGACTGATTATGCGCTGATTGCGTAGCTGTCATGCACTGATTACATGACTTCGCATGCCATGATCACGTGACTGATCATGCACTGATCACATGGCTGATCATGCACTGACCACGTGGCTGATTATGCATTGATCACGTGACTGATTATGCACTGATTGGGTAGCTGTCATGCACTCATCACATGACTGCACATGCCATGATCACGTGACTGATCATGCACTGATCACTTTGCGTATCATGCACTGATCACATGACGGCGCATGAACTGATCACGTGGATATTATACACTGATCAAGTGACAGATCATGCACTAATCTCGTGACTGATCATGCACTGATCCCATGGCTATCATGCACTGATCGCATGGGTGATCATGCACTGATCTCGAGACTGGTCATGCACTGGTCACGTGGCTATCATGCACTGATCACCTGGCTGATCGTACACTGATCACGTGACTAATCATGCACTGATCACGAAGCTGATCATACACTGATCACGTGACTGATCATGCACTGATCACCTGGCTGATCATACACTGATCATGGCTGATCATACACTGATCACGTGGCTGATAATGCGCTTATCACGTGGCTAATCATGCACTAATCACATTGCTTACCATGCACTGATCAGGTGGCTATCATGCACTGAACACGTGGCTGATCATACACTGATCACGTGACTGCACATGCACTGATCACCGACAGATCACGCACTGATCACGTGGCTATCATGCACTGATCACGTGGCTAATCATACATTGATCACGTAACTAATCATGCTCTGATCACGAAGTTGATCATACACTGATCACGTGATGGTGCATGCACGGATCACGTGGCTGATCATGCACTGATCATGTGGCAGATCATGCACTGATTGCGTGGCTGATCATACACTGATGACGTCCCTGATCATGCACTGATCACGTGGCTGATCATACACTAATCACGTGGCTGATCATACACTAACCACGTGGCTGATCCTGCATATCACTTGCCGATCATGCACTGATTACGTGCCGATCATACACTGATGACGTCGCTGATCATGCCCTGATCACGTGGCTGATCATACACTAATCACGTGGCTGATAATACACTAATCACGTTGCTTATCATGCACTGATCACGTGGCTATCATGCACTGATCACGTTTCTATCATGCACTGAACACGTGGCTGATCATACACTGATCACGTGGCTGCCTATGCACTAATCACGTGACTGCACATTCACTCATCACGTAATTGAAGGCAATAATAATGTGGCTATCATGCACTGAACACATGGCTGATCATACACTGATCACGTGACTGCACATGCACTGATCACGTGGCTGATCATACACGGATCACGTGGCTGATTATGCACTGATTACGTGCTGATCATGCACTGGTCACGTGGCTATCATGCACTGATCACTGGCTGTTCATACACTGATCACGTGACTGATCATGCACTGATCACGTGCCTGATCATGCACTGATGTCGTGACTGATCATGCACTGATCACGTGGCTGATCATGCACTGATCACGAAGCTGATTATACACTGATCACGTGACTGCATGCACTGATCACATGGCTGATCATGCTCTGATCACGTGGCTGATCATGCACTGATCACGAAGCTGATCATGCACTGATCACGTGCTGCATGCACTGATCACATGGCTGATCATGCACTGATCACGTGGCTGATCATGCACTGATCACGTTGTTATCATGCACTGATCACATGGCATCATGCACTGATCACGTGTCTATCATGCACTGATCAAGTGACTGATATGCGCTGATTGGTAGCTGTCATGCACTGATACATGGACTTCGCATGCCATGATCACGTGACTGATCATGCACTGATCACATGGCTGATCATGCACTGATCACGTGGCTGATTATGCATTGATCACGTGACTGATTATGCACTGATTGGGTAGCTGTCATGCACTGATCACATGACTGCACATGCCATGATCACGTGACTGATCATGCACTGATCACTTTGCGTATCATGCACTGATCACATGACGGCGCATGAACTGATCACGTGGATATTATACACTGATCAAGTGACAGATCATGCACTAATCACGTGACTGATCATGCACTGATCCCATGGCTATCATGCACTGATCGCATGGGTGATCATGCACTGATCTCGGACTGATCATGCACTGGTCACGTGGCTATCATGCACTGATCACCTGGCTGATCATACACTGATCACGTGACTAATCATGCACTGATCACGAAGCTGATCATACACTGATCACGTGACTGATCATGCACTGATCACCTGGCTGATCATACACTGATCACCTGGCTGACATACACTGATCACGTGGCTGATAATGCGTATCACGTGGCTAATCATGCACTAATCATTGCTTACCATGCACTGATCAGGTGGCTATCATGCACTGAACACGTGGCTGATCATACACTGATCACGTGACTGCAATGCACTGATCACCTGACAGATCACGCACTGATCACGTGGCTATCATGCACTGATCACGTGGCTAATCATACATTGATCACGTAACTAATCATGCTCTGACACGACGTTGATCATACACTGATCACGTGATGGTGCATGCACGGATCACGTGGCTGATCATGCACTGATCATGGCAGATCATGCACTGATTGCGTGGCTGATCATACACTGATGACGTCCTGATCATGCACTGATCACGTGGTGATCATGCACTCTCACGTGGCTGATCATACACTAACACGTGGCTGATCCTGCACTTATCACGTTGCCATCATGCACTGATACGTGGCCGATCATACACTGATGACGTCGCTGATCATGCCCTGATCACGTGGCTGATCATACACTAATCACGTGGCTGATCATACACTGATCACGTTGCTATCATGCACTGATCACGTGGCTATCATGCACTGATCACGTTTCTATCATGCACTGAACACGGGCTGATCATACACTGATCACGTGGCTGCCTATGCACTAATCACGTGACTGCACATCACTCATCACGTAATTGAAGGCAACAATAATGTGGCTATCATGCACTGAACACATGGCTGATCATACACTGATCACGTGACTGCACATGCACTGATCACGTGGCTGATCATACACGGATCACGTGGCTGATTATGCACTGATTACGTGGCTGATCATGCACTGGTCACGTGGCTATCATGCACTGATCACTGGCTGTTCATACACTGATCACGTGACTGATCATGCACTGATCACGTGCTGATCATGCACTGATTGCGGACTGATCATGCACTGATCACGTGGCTGATCATGCACTGATCACGAAGCTGATTATACACTGATCACGTGACTGCATGCACTGATCACA
>NW_020868099.1:0-26376 GCF_003369695.1 Bos indicus x Bos taurus
TGAATGATCATGCACTAATCACGTTGTGGATCATGCACTGATCACGTGGCTGATCAGGCACTGATCACGTGGCTGATCATACTCTGAACACGAAGCTGAAAATACACTGATCACGTGACTGCATGCACTGATCACATGGCTATCATGCACTGATCACGTGTCTATCATGCACTGACGATCACGTGACTGCGCATTACTGAACACTACCTGTTCATGCACTGTTTACGTGGCTATCATGCACTGATCACGTGGCTGATCATGCACTGATCACGTTGCGTATCATGCACTGATCACATGACGGCGCATGAACTGATCACGTGGATATTATACACTGATCAAGTGACAAATCATGCACTACTCACGTGACTGATCATGCACTGATCACGTGGCTATCATGCACTGATCACGTGACTGATCATGCACTAGACACGTCGCTATCATGCACTGATCACGTTGCTGTTCATACAGTGATCACGTGACTGATCATGCACTGATCACGTGCCTGATCATGCACTGATCACGAAGCTGATCATACTCCAATCACGTGAGTGTGCATGCACTGATCACGTGGCTGATCATGCACTAATCACGTTGTGGATGATGCACTGATCACGAGGCTGATCATACACTGATCACGTGACTGTGCATGCAATGATCACTTGGCTGATCATGTACTGATCACGTGGCTGATCATGCACTGATAACCTGGCTATCATCCACTGATCACGTGAGTGATCATGCACTCTTCACGTGCATGATCATGCACTGATCACGTGTCTTAGCATGCACTAACCATGTTGCTGATCATGCAATGGTCAGGGGCTATCATGCACTGTTTACCTGGCTGATCATGCACTGATCACATGGCTGTAATACACTGACCACTTGACTGTGCAGCACTGATCACGTGGATGATTATACACTGATCACGTGACTGATCATGCACTGATCATGTGTCTGATCAATGCACTGATAAAGTGGTTGATCATGCACGGATCACGTGGCTGAGCATACAGTGATTACATGACTGATCATGCACTAATCACGTTGTGGATCCTGCACTGATCACGTGACTGATCATGCACTAGTCACGTGGCTATCATGCACTGATCACGTGGCTGATCATACACTGATCACGTGCCTGATCATGCACTGATCATGTGCCTGATCATGCACTGATTGCGTAAATTAGCATGCAGTGATCTCGTGTCTGAATTGTGCTGATCATGTGACTAATCAAGAACTGATCACGTGGCTATAATGCACTCATCACGTGACTGGGCACGCACTGAACATATGGATGACCATACACTGATCACGTCACTGATCACGCACTGATCACGTGACTGATCATGCACTGATCACGTGGCTGATCCTGCACTGATCACGAAGCTGATCATACTCTGATCACGTGAGTGTGCATGCACTGATCACGTGGCTGATCATGCACTGATCACGTGGCTGATCATGCACTGATCACGTGGGTGATCATGAACTGATCACGTGGCTTATCATACACTGCTCACGTGCTGATCATGCACTAATCACGTTGTGGATGATGCACTGATCACGTGGCTGATCATACACTGATCACGTGGGGTGATCATGAACTGATCATGTGGCTGATCATACACTGATCACCTGAATGATCATGCACTAATCACGTTTGTGGATCATGAACTGATCACGTGGCCTGATCAGGCACTGATCACGTGGCTGATCATACTCTGAACACGAAAAAGCTGAAAATACACTGATCACGTGACTGCATGCACTGATCACATGGCTATCATGCACTGATCACGTGTCTATCATGCACTGATCACGTGACTGCGCATTAACTGAACACATAACCTGTTCATGCACTGTTTACGTGGCTATCATGCACTGATCACGTGGCTGATCATGCATTGGTCACGTGGCTGATCATGCACTGATCACGTTGCGTATCATGCACTGATCACATGACGGCGCATGAACTGATCACGTGGATATTATACACTGATCAAAGTGACAAATCATGCACTACTCACGTGACTGATCATGCACTGATCACGTGGCTATCCATGCACTGATCACGTGACTGATCATGCACTAGGACACGTCGCTATCATGCACTGATCACGTGCTGTTCATACAGTGATCACGTGACTGATCATGCACTGATCACGTGCCTGATAATGCACTGATCACGAAGCTGATCATACTCCAATCACCGTGAGTGTGCATGCACTGACACGTGGCTGATCATGCACTAATCACGTTGTGGATGATGGCACTGATCACGAGGCTGATCATACACTGATCACGTGACTGTGCATGCAATGATCACTTGGCTGATCATGTACTGATCACGTGGCTGATCATGCACTGATAACCTGGCTATCATCCACTGATCACGTGAAGTGATCATGCACTCTTCACGTGCATGATCATGCACTGATCACGTGTCTTAGCATGCACTAACCATGTTGCTGATCATGCAATGGTCAGGGGGCTATCATGCACTGTTTACCTGGCTGATCATGCACTGATCACATGGCTGTAATACACTGACCACTTGACTGTGCATGCACTGATCACGTGGATGATTATACACTGATCACGTGACTGATCATGCACTGATCATGTGTCTGATCATGCACTGATAAAGTGGTTGATCATGCACTGATCACGTGGCTGAGCATACAGTGATTACATGACTGATCATGCACTAATCACGTTGTGGATCCTGCACTGATCACGTGACTGATCATGCACTAGTCACGTGGCTATCATGCACTGATCACGTGGCTGATCATACACTGATCACGTGCCTGATCATGCACTGATCATGTGCCTGATCATGCACTGATTGCGTAAATTAGCATGCAGTGATCTCGTGTCTGAATTGTGCTGATCATGTGACTAATCAAGAACTGATCACGTGGCTATAATGCACTCATCACGTGACTGGGCACGCACTGAACATATGGATGACCATACACTGATCACGTCACTGATCACGCACTGATCACGTGACTGATCATGCACTGATCACGTGGCTGATCCTGCACTGATCACGAAGCTGATCATACTCTGATCACGTGAGTGTGCATGCACTGATCACGTGGCTGATCATGCACTGATCACGTGGCTGATCATGCACTGATCACGTGGTGATCATGACTGATCACGTGGCTTATCATACACTGCTCACGTGGCTGATCATGCACTGATCACGTGGTGATCATGCACTGATCACGTGGCTGATCATACACTGATCACCTGAATGATCATGCACTAATCACGTTGTGGATCATGCACTGATCACGTGGCTGATCAGGCACTGATCACGTGGCTGATCATACTCTGACACGAAGCTGAAAAATACACTGATCACGTGACTGCATGCACTGATCACATGGCTATCATGCACTGATCACGTGTCTATCATGCACTGATCACGTGACTGCGCATTAACTGAACACATACCTGTTCATGCACTGTTTACGTGGCTATCATGGCACTGATCACGTGGTCTGATCATGCATTGGTCAACGTGGGCTGATCATGGCACTGATAAAACGTTTGCGTATCATGCACTGAGTCACCTGACGGCGCATGAACTGATCACGTGGAGAGTGTATACACTGGATCAGAGGTGACGAAATCATGCAATACTCCACGATGGAACTGATCATGGCACATGATCACGTGGCTATCATGCACTGAATCACAATTGAAACTGATCATGCACACTAGACACGTCGCTATCATGCACTGATCACGTTGCTGTTCATACAGTGATCACGTGAGACTCGAATCATGCACTGATCACGTGCCCTGATCATGCAGCTGATCACGAAGCTGATCATAACTCCAATCACGGGAGTGTGCACTGGCACTGATCACGTGGCTGATCCATGCACTAATCACGTTGTGGATGATGCACTGTATCACGAGGCTGATCATACACTGATCACGTGACTGTGCATGCAATGAATCACTATGGACTAGAATCAGTGTACTGAATCACGTGGCTGATCATGCACTGATAACCTGGCTATCATCCACTGATCACGTGAGTGATCATGCACTCTTAACGTGCATGATCATGCACTGATCACGTGTCTTAGCATGCACTAACCAGTTTGCTGATCATGCAATGGTCAGGGTGGTCTATCATGGCACGTTTACCCTGGTGCATCATGCACTGATCACATGCTGTGTAATACACTGACCACTTGACTGTTCGATGCACTGAAGTCACGTGGATGATTATACACTGATTCACGTGACTGATACATGCACTGATCATGTGTTCGATCATGCCCTCTGATAAAGTGGTTGATCATGCACTGGATCCGTGGCTGAGCCTAGCAGTTGATTACAGTACTGAATCATGCACTACATCACGTTGGGATCTGCACTGATTAACGTGGACTGGATGCATTCACTAGTCACGTGTGCTTATCATGCACTGATACACGTGGCTGCTCATACACTGATCACGTGCCTAGCAATAGCACTGATCATGTGCCTATCATGCACTGATTGCGTAAATTATTAGCATGCAGTGATCTCGTGGTCTGAATTTGTGCTGATCATGTAACTAATCAAGAACTACTTTTGATCATGTGGCCTTATAATGGGGGGGGCACTGATCCCTGTGACTGCGCACGCACTGACTAACATATGGATGACCATACACCTGATCACGTCACTGATACCGCACTGATCACGTGACTGATCAGTGCAATGATTCACGTGGCTGATCATGCACTGATCACGAAGAGCTGATCATACTCTGTCACGTGAGTGTGATGCACTGATCACGTGGCTGATCATGCACTGATCACGTGGCTGATCATGCACTGATCACGTGGGTGATCATGAACTGATCACGTGGCTTATCATACACTGCTTCACGGTGGCTGATCATGCACTAATCACGTTGTGGATGATGCACTGGTCACGTGGGCTGATTCATACACTGATCACGTGGGTTATCATGAACTGATCACGTGGCTGATATACACTGATTACCTGATGATCATGCACTAATCACGTTGAGGATCATGCACTGATCACGTGGCTGATCAGGCATGATCACGTGGCTGATCATACTCTGAACACGAAGCTGAAAATACCCTGATCACGTGACTGCATGCATGATCACATGGCTAATCACTGATCAGTTTATATGACTGATCAGTGACTGGGCATTAACTGAACACATACCTGTCATTGGCACGTTAGTGGCTATCATGCACTGATCACGTGGCTGATCATGCACTGATCACATTGCGTATCATGCACTGACACAGACGCGGCATGAACTGATCACGTGGATATTATACACTGATCAAGTGCAATCATGCACTCTCACTGACTGATCATGCACTGTCACGTGCTATCATCCCTGTCACGTACTGATCAGCACTAGCCGTCGCTATCATGCACTGATCACGTTGCTGTTCATACAGTGATCACGTGCTGATCATGCACTGATCACGTGCCTGATCATGCACTGATCACGAGCTGATCATTACTCCATCACGTGAGTGTGCATGCACTGATCACGTGGCTGATCATGCACTAACACGTTGTTGGGATGATGCACTGATCACGAGGCTGATCATACACTGATCCACTTGAACTGGCATGCAATGACCACTTGGCTGATCATGTACTGAATCAACAGTCGGACTGATTCATCGCCACTGATAACCTGGCTATCATCCACTGATCACTGAGTGATGCATGCACTCTCACGTGGCATGATCATGACTGATCACGTGTCTTTAGCATGCAACCTAACCATGTGCTGATCATGCAATGGTCAGGTGGCTAATCATGCACTGTTTACCTGGGCTGATCATGCCGACTGATCACATGGCTGTAATACACTGACCCATTGACTGCTGCATGCCACTGATCACATGGTTGATCCTGATATACACTCATCACCAGTGACTGATCACCTGCACTGATCCATGTGTCTGGATCATGCACTGATAAAGTGGTTGATCATGCACTGATCACGTGGCTGAGCATACAGTGATTACATGACTGATCATGCACTAATCACGTTGTGGATCCTGCCACTGATCACGTGACTGATCATGCACTAGTCACGTGGCTATCATGCACTGATCACGTGGCTGATCATACACTGATCACGTGCCTGATCATGCACTGATCATGTGCCTGATCATGCACTGATTGCGTAAATTAGCATGCAGTGATCTCGTGTCTGAATTTGTGCTGATCATGTGACTAATCAAGAACTGATCACGTGGCTATAATGCACTGATCACGTTGACTGGGCACGCACTGAAAATATGGATGACCATTACACTGATTCACGTCACTGATCACGCACTGATCACGTGACTGATCATGCACTGATCACGTGGCTGATCCTGCACTGATCACGAAGCTGATCATACTCTGATCACGTGAGTGTGCATGCACTGATCACGTGGCTGATCATGCACTGATCACGTGGCTGATCATGCACTGATCACGTGTGTGACTCATGAACTGATCACGTGGCTATATACACTGCTCACGTGGCTGATCATGCACTAATCACGTTGTGGATGATGCACTGATCACGTGGCTTATCATACACTGATCACGTGCGTGATCTGAACTGACACATGCTGATCATACATGATACCTGATTCATGCACTAATCACGTTGTGGATCATGCACTGATCACGTGGCTGATCAGGCACTGATCACGTGGCTGATCATACTCTGAACACGAAGCTGAAAATACACTGATCACGTGACTGCATGCACTGATCACATGGCTATCATGCACTGATCACGTGTCTATCATGCACTGATCACGTGACTGCGCATTAACTGAACACATACCTGTTCATGCACTGTTTACGTGGCTATATGCAACTGATCACGTGGCTGATCATGCATGGTCACGTGACTGATCATGCACTGATCACGTTGCGTATCATGCACTGATCACATGACGGCACAAGAACTGATCACGTGGATATTATACACTGATCAAGTGACAAAATCATGCACTAACTCACGTGGACTGATCATGCACTTGATCACGTGGCTTCATTGCACTGATCACGTGACTGATCATGCACTAGACACGTCGCTATCATTGCACTGATCACGCTGCTGTACATACAGTGATCACTGTGACTGATCATGCCACTGATCACGATTGCCTTGATCATTGCACTATACGAAGCTGATTCATACTCCAATCAATCAGTGAGTGTGCATGCACTGATCACGTGGCTGATCTTGCACTAATCACGTTGGGATGATGCACTGATCACCGAGGCTGCGATCATACACTGATCACGTGACTGTGCATGCAATGATCACTTGGCTGATCATGTACTGATCACGTGGCTGATCCATGCACTGATAACCTGGCTATCATCAACCTGATCACGTGAGTGATCATGCCATCTCTTACTGTGCATGCTCATGCACTGATCACGTGTCTTAGCATGCCACTAACCATGTTGCGTGATCATGCATATGGTCAGGTGCTTATCCATCTGCATCTGTTTACCTGGCTGATCATGCACTGATCACATGGCGGCTGTAATACACTGACCCACTGACTGTGCATTGCACTGATCACGTCTGGAATATGATTACACTGATCACGTGACTGATCATGCACTGATCATGTGTCTGATCATGCACTGATAAAGTGGTTGATCATGCACTGATCACGTGGCTGAGGCATACAGTGATTACATGACTGATCATGCACTAATCACGTTGTGATCCTGCACTGATCACGTGACTTATCATGCACTAGTCACGTGGCTAATCATGCACTGATCACGTGTCTGATCATACACTGATCACGTGCCTGATCATGCACTGAGCATGTGCCTGATCAGCACTGATTTGCCGTAATTAGCATGCAGTGATCCTCGTGTCTGAATTGTGCTGATCATGTGACTAATCAAGAAATGATCAACGTGGCTAATAATCACTCTCACGTGACTGGGCACGCACTGAACATATGGAATGACCATACCTGACCACACGTCACTGATCCTCACTGATCACTTGACTGAGCATGCAACTGATCACGTGGGCTGATCCTGCACTGAGCACGAAGCGATCTACTCGTGATCACGTGGTGTGGGCATGCACTGGATCACGTGGCTGATCAGCACTGATCACGTGGGTGATCATGAACTGATCACGTGGCTTATCATACACTGCTCACGTGGCTGATCATGCACTAATCACGTTGTGGATGATGCCTGATCACGTGGCTGATCATACAACTGATCACCTGAATGATCATGCACTAATCACGTTGTGGATCATGCACTGATCACGTGGCTGATCAGGCACTGATCACGTGGCTGATCATACTCTGAACACGAAGCTGAAAATACACTGATCACGTGACTGCATGCACTGATCTCATGGCTATCATGCACTGATCACGTGTCTATCGTGCACTGATCACGTGACTGCGCATTAAACTGTACACATACCTGTTCATGCACTGTTTACGTGGCTATCATGCACTGATCACGTGGCTGATCATGCATTGCACTGATCACGATCACTTGCGTATCATGCAACTGATCAACATGACGGCGCATGAACTGATCACGTGGATATTAATACACTGATCAAGTGACAAATCATGCACTACTCACGTGACTGATCATGCACTGATCACGTGGCTATCATGCACTGATCACGTGACTGATCATGCACTAGACACGTCGCTATCATGCACTGATCAACGTTGCTGTTCATACAGTGATCACGTGACTGATCATGCACTGATCACGTGCCTGATCATGCACTGATCACGAAGCTGATCATACTCCAATCACGTGAGTGTGCATGCACTGATTCACGTGGCTGATCATGCACTAATCACGTTGTGGATGATGCACTGATCACGAGGCTGATCATACACTGATCACGTGACTGTGCATGCAATGATCACTTGGCTGAATCATGTACTGATCACGTGGCTGATCATGCACTGATAACCTGGCTATCATCCACTGATCACGTGAGTGATCATGCACTCTTCACGTGCATGATCATGCACTGATCACGTGTCTTAGCATGCACTAACCATGTTGCTGATCATGCAATGGTCAGGTGGCTATCATGCACTGTTTACCTGGCTGATCATGCACTGATCACATGGCTTGTAATACACTGACCACTTGACTGTGCATGCACTGATCACGTGGATGATTATACACTGATCACGTGACTGATCATGCACTGATCATGTGTATGATCATGGCACTGATAAAGTGGTTTGATTAATGCAATGATCACGTGGGCTGAGCCTAACCAGTGATTACATGACTGATCATGCACTAATAAAGTTGCTGGATACTTGAATGATCAAGTGACCTGATCATGCCATCTAGTCAGTGGTTATAATGCAATGATCACGTGCTTGACTCATACAATGATCAGTGCTGATCATGCACTGATACAGTGCCTGATAATGCACTGATTGCGTAATAAATAGCATGAAGCTGATCTCGTGTCTTGAATTGTGCTGATCATGTGAAAATCCAAGAACTGATCACGTGGCTATAATGCACTCATCACTTGATGGGGCACGAACTGAAATATGGAGGACCATTACCACTGATCACTTCATGATCTCGCACTGACCACGTGACTGATCATGCACTGATCACGTGGCTGATCCTGCACTGATTCACGAGACTGATCATACAATCTGATACACGTGAGTGTGCATGCACTGATCACGTGGCTGATCATGCACTGATCACTGGAGCTGATCATGCACTGATCACGTGGCTTATCATACCACTGCTCACCGTGGCTGATCATGCACTTAATCACGTTGTGGATTGATGCACTGATCACGTGGCTGATCATACCACTGATCACGTGGGTGATCATGAACTTATCACGTGGCTGATCATACACTGAATCACCTGCATGATCATAGACACTAATTCACGTTGTGGATCATGCACTGACTACGGGCTGATCATACTCTGAACACGAGCTGAAAATTACCACTGATCACGTGACTGCATGCACTGATCACATGGCTATCATGCACTTGATCACGTGACTGTGCATTAAACTGAACACATACCTGTTCATGCAACTGTTTACGTGGCGTATCATGGCACTGAATCACGTGGCTGATCATGCATTGGTCACGTGGCTGATCATGCACTGATCACGTTGCGTATCATGCACTGATCACATGACGGCGCATGAACTGATCACGTGGATATTATACACTGATCAAGTGACAAATCATGCACTACTCACGTGACTGATCATGCACTGATCACGTGGCTATCATGCACTGATCACGTGACTGATCATGCACTAGACACGTCGCTATCATGCACTGATCACGTTGCTGTTCATACAGTGATCACGTGACTGATCATGCACTGATCACGTGCCTGATCATGCACTGATCACGAAGCTGATCATACTCCAAACGTGAGTGTGCATGCACTGATCACGTGGCTGATCATGCACTAATCACGTTGTGGATGATGCACTGATCACGAGGCTGATCATACACTGATCACGTGACTGTGCATGCAATGATCACTTGGCTGATCATGTACTGATCACGTGGCTGATCATGCACTGATAACCTGGCTATCATCCACTGATCACGTGAGTGATCATGCACTCTTCACGTGCATGATCATGCACTGATCACGTGTGCTTAGCATGCACTAACCATGTTGCTGATCATGCAATGGTCAGGTGGCTATCATGCACTGTTTACCTGGCTGATCATGCACTGATCAACATGGCTGTAATACACTGACCACTTGACTGTGCATGCATGATCACATGGATGATTATACACTGATCACGTGACTGATCATGCACTGATCATGTGTCTGATCATGCACTGATAAAGTGGTTGATCAGCACTGATAACGTGGCTGAGCATACAGTGATTACATGACTGCTCATGCACTAATCACGTTGTGGATCTGCACTGATCAAGTGACTGATCATGCACTAGTCACGTGGCTATCATGCACTGATCACGTGGCTGATCATACACTGATCACGTGCCTGATCATGCACTGATCATTGTGCCTGATCATGCACTGATGCGTAAATTAGAGCATGCAGTGACTCTGTGTCTGAATTGTGGCTGATCATGTGACTAATCAAGAACTGATCACGTGGCTATAATGCACTCATCACGTGGACTGGCACGCAACTGAAATATGGATGACCATAAACTGATCACGTCACTGATTACGCACTGATCACGTGACGATCATGCACTGATAACGTGGCTATCCTGCACTGATCACGAAGCTGATCATACTCTGATTCACGTGAGTGGCGCACTGAGCACGTGCTATCATTCCGATCACGTGCTGATCAATGCACTGATTCAACTTGTGTGATCATGAACCTGATTCACGTGGCTGATCATACACTGCGTCACGTGGCTGATATGCACTAATCACGTTGTGGATGGATGCACTGATCACGTGGCTGATCATACACTGATCACGTGGGGATCAATGAACTTGATCACATGGGCTGATCATACACTGATTACCTGATGATCATGCACTAAATCACGTTGTGGATCATGCACTGATCACGTGGGGCTGATCAGGCACTGATCACGTGGCTGATCATCTCTGAACCGAAGCTGAAATACATGATCACGTGACTGCATGCACTGATCACATGGCTACATGCACTGATCACGTGTCTATCATGCACTGAAATCACGTGAATGCGCATTAACTGAACACATACTGTCATGCACTGTTTACGTGGCTATCATGCACTGATCACGTGGCTGATCATGCATTGGTCACGTGGCTGATCATGCACTGATCACGTTGCGTATCATGCACTTATCACATGACGGCGCCATGAACTGATCACGTGGATATTATACACTGATTCAAGTGACAAATCATGCACTACTCACGTGACTGATCATGCACGTGATTCACGTGGCTATCATGCACTGATCACGTGACTGATCATGCACTAAGACACGTCGCTATCATGCACTGATCACGTTGCTGTCATACAGTGATCAAGTGACTGATCTGCACTGATCACGTGCCTGATCATGCACTGATCACGAAGCTGATCATACTCCAATACGTGAGTGTGCATGCACTGATCACGTGGCTGATCATGCACTAATCACGTTGTGGATGATGCACTGATCACGAGGCTGATCATACACTGATCACGTGACTGTGCATGCAATGATCACTTGGCTGATCATGTACTGATCACGTGGCTGATCATGCACTGATAAACTGGCTATCATCCACTGATCACGTGAGTGATCATGCACTACTTCACGTGCATGATCATGCACTGATCACGTGTCTTAGCATGCACTAACCATGTTGCTGATCATGCAATGGTCAGGTGGCTATCAATGCACTGTTTACCTGCTGATCATGCACTGATCACATGGCTGTAATACACTGACCACTTGACTGTGCATGCACTGATCACGGGATGATTATACACTGATCACGTGACTGATCATGCACTGATCATGTGTCTGATCCATGCAACTGATAAAGTGGTTTGATCATGCACTGATCACGTGGCTGAGCATACAGTGATTACATGACTGATCATGCACTAATCACGTTGTGGATCCTGCACTGATCACGTGACTGATCATGCACTAGTCACGTGGCTATCATGCACTGATCACGTGGCTGATCATACACTGATCACGTGCCTGATCATGCACTGATCATGTGCCTGATCATGCACTGATTGCGTAAATTAGCATGCAGTGATCTCGTGTCTGAATTGTGCTGATCATGTGACTAATCAAGAACTGATCACGTGGCTATAATGCACTGATCACGTGACTGGGCACGCACTGAACATATGGATGACCATACACTGATCACGTCACTGATCACGCACTGATCACGTGACTGATCATGCACTGATCACGTGGCTGATCCTGCACTGATCACGAAGCTGATCATACTCTGATCACGTGAGTGTGCATGCACTGATCACGTGGCTGATCATGCACTGATCACGTGGGTGATCATGAACTGATCACGTGGCTTATCATACACTGCTCACGTGGCTGATCATGCACTAATCACGTTGTGGATGATGCACTGATCACGTGGCTGATCATACACTGCTCCCGTGGGTGATAATGAAACTGATCACATGGCTGATCATCCCTGATCACCTGAATGATCTGCACTAACACGTTGTGATCATGCATTGATCACGTGGGCTGCTCAGGCATGATCACGTGGCTGATCATACTCTGAACCACGAAGCTGACATACAATGATCACGTGATGCATGCACCTTGATCAACTGGCTATCATGCACTGGATCAGTGTCTATAATGCACTGATCCCGTGACTGCGAATTAAAGGAAACAATCCCTCTGTTCATGCCCCTGTTACGTTGGCTATCCTGCACTTATCACGTGGCCTGATCATGCATTGGTCACGCTGGCTGATCATGCCCCTGATCACGTTGCGTATCATGCACTGATCACCTGACGGCGCATGAACGATCACGTGGATATTATACACTGATCAAGTGACAAATTTCATGCCCCTACTCCCGTGACTGATAATGCACTGATCCAGTGGCTATCCATGCATGATCACGTGACTGATCATGCACTAGACACGTCGCTATCATGCACTGATCACGTTGCTGTTCCATACAGTGATCACGTGACTGATCATTGCACTGATCACGTGCCTGATCATGCACTGATCACGAAGCTGATCATACTCCAATCACGTGAGTGTGCATGCACTGATCACGTGGCTGATCATGCACTAATCACGTTGTGGATGATGCACTGATCACGAGGCTGATCATACACTGATCACGTGACTGCTGCATGCAATGATCACTTGGCTGATCATGTACTGATCACGTGGCTGATCATGCACTGATAACCTGCTATCATCACTGATCACGTGAGTGATCATGCACTCTTCACGTGCATGATCATGCACTGATCACGTGTCTTAGCATGCACTAAACCATGTTTGCTGATCATGCAATGGTCAGGTGGCTATCATGCACTGTTTTACCTGGCTGATCATGCACTGATCACATGGCTGTAATACACTGACCACTTGACTGTGCATGCACTGATCACGTGGATGATTATACAACTGATCACGTGACTGATCATGCACTGATCATGGTCTGATCATGCACTGATAAAGTGTTGATCATGCACTGATCACGGGGCTGAGCATACAGTTATTACATGACTGTCTCATGCACTAATCACGTTGTGGATCCTGCACTGATCAACGTGAACTGATCATGCACGAAGTACACGTGGCTATCATGCACTGGATCAACGTGGCTGATCATACACTGAGCACGTGCCATGAGCAATGCACTGATCATGTGCCTGATCAAATGCAACTGATTGCGTAATTAGCAGGCAGTGATCTCGTGTCCTGAATTGTGCTGATTCATGTTGACTAATCAAGACTGATCACGTGCTAGATTCACTCTCACGTGACGGGGCACGCACTGAACCATATGGATGACCATACACTGATCACTTCACTTGATCACGCACTGATCACGTGACTGATCATGCACTGATCACCGTGGCTGAATCCTGCACTGATCACGAAGCTGATCATACTCTGATCACGTGAGTGTGCAGCATGCACTGATCAACGTGGCCTGATCATGGCACTGGATCACGTGGGCTGATCATGCACTGATCACGTGGGTGATCATGAACTGATCACGTGGCTTATCATACACTGCTCACGTGGCTGATCATGCACTAATCACGTTGTGGATGATGCACTGATCACGTGGCTGATCATACACTGATCACGTGGGTGATCATGAACTGATCACGTGGCTGATCATACACTGATCACCTGAATGATCATGCACTAATCACGTTGTGGATCCATGCACTGATCACGTGGCTGATCATACTCTGAACACGAAGCTGAAAATACACTGATCACGTGACTGCATGCACTGATCACATGGCTATCATGCACTGAGCACGTGACTGCGCATTAACTGAACACATACCTTTCATGCACTGTTTACGTGGCTATCATGCACTGATCACGTGGCTGATCATGCATTGGTCACGTGGCTGATCATGCACTGATCACGTTGCGTATCATGCACTGATCACATGACGGCGCATGAACTGATCACGTGGATATTATACACTGATCAAGTGACAAATCATGCACTACTCACGTGACTGATCATGCACTGATCACGTGGCTATCATGCACTGATCACGTGACTGATCATGCACTAGACACGTCGCTATCATGCACTGATCACGTTGCTGTTCATACAGTGATCACGTGACTGATCATGCACTGATCACGTGCCTGATCATGCACTGATCACGAAGCTGATCATACTCCAATCACGTGAGTGTGCATGCACTGATCACGTGGCTGATCATGCACTAATCACGTTGTGGATGATGCACTGATCACGAGGCTGATCATACACTGATCACGTGACTGTGCATGCAATGATCACTTGGCTGATCATGTACTGATCACGTGGCTGATCATGCACTGATAACCTGGCTATCATCCACTGATCACGTGAGTGATCATGCACTCTTCACGTGCATGATCATGCACTGATCCAGTGTCTCTAGCATGCACTAACCATGTTGCTGACTCATTGCAATGGTCAGGTGGCTATCATGCACTGTCTTACCTGGCTGATCCAGCACTGATCACATGGATGTAATACACGACCACTTGACTGTGCATTGCCATGATCACTGATAGTGATTATACATGATCCAGTGACTGATCATGCACTGATCCTGTGCTGATCATGCTACTGATAAAGTGGTTGATCATGCACTGATCACGTGGCTGAGCTACAGTGATTACCTGTACATGATCATGCACTAATCACGTTGTGGATCCTGCACTGATCACGTGACTGATCATGCACTAGTCACGTGGCTATCATGCACTGATCACGTGGCTGATCATACACTGATCACGTGCCTGATCATGCACTGATCATGTGCCTGATCATGCACTGATTGCGTAAATTAGCATGCAGTGATCTCGTGTCTGAATTTGCTGATCATGTGACTAATCAAGAACTGATCACGTGGCTATAATGCACTCGATCACGTGACCTGTGCACGCACTGAAATATGGATTGACCATACACTGATCACGGTCACTGATACGCACTGATTCACGTGACATGAGCATGCCACTGATCACGTGCAGCTGATCCTGCAACTGATCACGAAGCTGATCATACTCTGATCACCGTGAGTTGTGCATGCCACTGATCACTCGTGGTGCTTGATTCATGCACCCTGATCACGTGGGTGATCATGAACTGATCACGTGCCTTATCATACACCTGCTCACGTGGCTGATCATGCATACTCACGTTGTGGATGATGCACTGATCACGTGGTGATCATACACTGATCACGTGGGTGATTCATGAACTGATCACGTGGCTGATCATACACTGAATCACCTGAAATTGATCATGCACTAATCACGTTGTGGATCATGCACTATCACGTGGCTGATCAGGCACTGATTCACGGGATGATCATTACTCTGAACACGAAGCTGAAAATACACTGATCACGTGGACTGCATGCACTGATCACATGGCTATCATGCACTGATCACGTGTCTATCATGCACTGATCACGTGACTGCGCATTAACTGAACACATACCTGTTCATGCAACTGTTTACGTGGCTATCATGCACTGATCACGTGGCTGATCATGCATTGGTCACGTGGCTGATCATGCACTGATCACGTTGCGTATCATGCACTGATCACATGACGGCGCATGAACTGATCACGTGGATATTATACACTGATCAAGTGACAAATCATGCACTACTCACGTGACTGATCATGCACTGATCACGTGGCTATCATGCACTGATCACGTGACTGATCATGCACTAGACACGTCGCTATCATGCACTGATCACGTTGCTGTTCATACAGTGATCACGTGACTGATCATGCACTGATCACGTGCCTGATCATGCACTGATCACGAAGCTGATCATACTCCAATCACGTGAGTGTGCATGCACTGATCACGTGGCTGATCATGCACTAATCACGTTGTGGATGATGCACTGATCACGAGGCTGATCATACACTGATCACGTGACTGTGCATGCCAATGATCACTTGGCTTGATCATGTACTGATCACGTGGCTGATCATGCACTGATAACCTGGCTATCATCCACTGATCACGTGAGTGATCATGCACTCTTACACGTGCATTGATCATGCACTGAATCACGTGTCCTTAGCAATGCACTAACCATGTTGCTGATCATGCAATGGTCAGGTGGCTATCATGCACTGTTTACCTGGCTGATCATGCACTGATCACATGGCTTGTAATACACGACCACTTGACTGTTGCATGCACTGATCACGTGGATGATTATACACTGATCACGGGACTGATCATGCACTGATTCATGTGTCTGAGCATGCACTGATAAAGTGGTTGATCATGCACTGATCACGTGCTGAGCATACAGTGATTACATGACTGATCATGCACTAATCACGTTGTGGATCCTGCACTGATCCACGTGACTGGATCATGCACTAGTGCACGTGGCTATCATGCCTGATCCGTGGCTGATCATGCACTGATCACGTGGCTGATCATACACTGATCACGTGCCTGATCATGCACTGATCATGTGCCTGATCATGCACTGATTGCGTAAATTAGCATGCAGTGATCTCGTGTCTGAATTGTGCTGATCATGTGACTAATCAAGAAACTGATCACGTGGCTATAATGCACTCATCACGTGACTGGGCACGCACTGAACATATGGATGACCATACACTGATCACGTCACTGATCACGCACTGATCACGTGACTGATCATGCACTGATCACGTGGCTGATCCTGCACTGATCACGAAGCTGATCATACTCTGATCACGTGAGTGTGCATGCACTGATCACGTGGCTGATCATGGCACTGATCACGTGGGTGATCATGAAACTGATCACGTGGCTTATCATACACTGATCACCTGAATGATCATGCACTAATCACGTTGTGGATGAATGCACTGATCACGTGGCTGATCATACACTGATCACCTGAATGATCCATGCACTAATTCACGTTGTGGATCATGCACTGATCACGTGGCTGATCAGGCCACTGATACGTGGCTGATCATACTCTGAACACGAAGCTGAAAATACACTGATCACGTGACTGCATGCACTGGATCACATGGCTATCATGGCACTGATCACGTGTCTATCATGCACTGATCACGTGACTGCGCATTAACTGAACACATACCTGTTCATCACTGTTATACGTGGCTATCATGCACTGATCACGTGGCTGATCATGCTTGGTCACGTGGCTGATCATGCACTGATCACGCTTGCGTATCATGCACTGATCACATGGACGTGCGTACATGAACTGATCACGTGGATATTATACACTGATCAAGTGACAAATCATGCACATACTCACGTGACTGATCATGCACTGATCACGTGGCTATCATGCACTGATCACCGTGACTGATCATGCACTAGACACGTCGCTATCATGCACTGATCACGTTGCTGTTCATACAGTGATCAACGTGACTGATCATGCACTGATCACGTGCCTGATCATGCACTGATCACGAAGCTGATCATACTCCAATCACGTGAGTGTGCATGCACTGATCACGTGGCTGATCATGCACTATCACGTTGTGGATGATGCACTGATCACGAGGCTGATCATACCACTGATCACGTGACTGTGCATGCAATGATCACTTGGCTGATCATGTACTGATCACGTGGCTGATCATGCACTGATACCTGGACTATCATCCACTGATCACGTGAGTGATCATGAACTCTTCACGTGCATGATCATGCACTGATCAGTGTCTTAGCATGCACTAACCATGTTGCTGATCATGCAATGGTCAGGTGGCTATCATGCACGTTTACCTGGCTGATCATGCACTGCTCACATGGCTGTACTACACTGACCACTTGACTGCTGCATGCACTGAATTCACGTTGATGATTATACACTGATCACGTGACTGAGCAGCATGCACTGCTCCTGCTGTCTGATCATGCACTGATAAAGTGGTTGATCATGCACTGATCACGTGCTGAGCATTACAGTGATTACACTGACTTGATCCTGCACTAATACGTTGTGATCCTGCATGATCCAAGTGACTGCTCATGCACTAGTCACGTGGCTTATCCTGCACTGATCCACTGTGGTGATCATTACACTGATCAAGTGCCTGATTCATGCACTGATCATGTGCCTGATAATGCACTGATTGCGGTAAATAGAATGCAGTGAATCCGTGGTATGCTGAATTGTGCTGATAATTGTGACTAATCAAGAACTGATCACGTGTCAATAAGCACTAATCACGTGACTGGCACGCACTGAAATATGGCTGACCATACACTGATCACGTCACTGATCACTCCACTTGATCATGCCTGAATGATCATGGCATGATTCACGTGGCACTGATCACTGAACTGATTCAAGCTCGATCATACTATGCACTACACGTGAGCTGATCATGCACTGATTCACGTGGCTGATCATGCACTGATCACGTGGCTGATCATGCAACTGATCACGTGGCTTATCATACACTGCTCAAGTGGCTGATCATGCACTATCACGTTGTGGATGATGCACTGATCACGTGGCTGATCATACACTGATCACGTGGGTGATCATGAACTGATCACGTGGCTGATCATACACTGATCACCTGAATGATCATGCACTAATCACGTTTGGGGATCATGCACTGATCACGTGGCTGATCATACTCTGAACACGAAGCTGAAAATACACTGATCACGTGACTGCATGCACTGATCACATGGCTATCATGCACTGATCACGTGACTGCGCATTAACTGAACACATACCTGTTCATGCACTGTTTACGTGGCTATCATGCACTGATCACGTGGCTGATCATGCATTGGTCACGTGGCTGATCATGCACTGATCACGTTGCGTATCATGCACTGATCACATGACGGCGCATGAACTGATCACGTGGATATTATACACTGATCAAGTGACAAATCATGCACTACTCACGTGACTGATCATGCACTGATCACGTGGCTATCATGCACTGATCACGTGACTGATCATGCACTAGACACGTCGCTATCATGCACTGATCACGTTGCTGTTCATACAGTGATCACGTGACTGATCATGCACTGATCACGTGCCTGGATTCATGCACTGATCATGAAGCCTGAATCATACTGCCAATCACGTGAGTGTAGCATGCACTGATCACGTGGCTGATCATGCACTAATCACGTTGTGGATGATGCAGGTGATCACGAGGCTGATCATACACTGATCACGTGACTGTGCATGCAATGATCACTGTATGGCTGATCATGTAACTGAATCACGTGGCTGGATCATGCAACTGATAACCTGGCTATGCACATCACGATCACGTGAGTGATCATGGCACTACTTCACGTGCAAATGAATCATGGCACTGTTCCACGGTGTCTTAGCCTGCACTAACAACCATGTTGCTGATCATGCAATTGGGTCAGGTGGCTATCATGCACTGTTTACCTGTGCTGATCATGCACTGGATCACATGGCTGTAATATACACTGACCCAACTTGGACTGTGGCATGCACTGATCACATGGATGATATCACAACTGATCACGTGACTGATCATTAGCACTGGATCATGTCTCTGATCATGCACTGATAAAAGTGGTTTGATCATGCACTGATCACGTGGCTGAGCATACAGTGATTACATGACTGATCATGCACTAATCACGTTGTGGATCCTGCACTGATCACGTGACTGATCATGCACTAGTCACGTGGCTATCATGCACTGATCACGTGGCTGATCATACACCTGATCACGTGCCTGATCATGCACTGATCATGTGCCTGATCATGCACTGATTGCGTAAATTAGCATGCAGTGATCTCGTGTCTGAATTGTGCTGATCATGTGACTAATCAAGAACTGATCACGTGGCTATAATGCACTGATCACGTGACTGGGCACGCACTGAACATATGGATGACCATACACTGATCACGTCACTGATCACGCACTGATCACGTGACTGATCAATGCACTGATCACGTGGCTGAATCCTGCACTGATCACGAAGCTGATCATACTCTGATCACGTGAGTGTGCATGCACTGATCACGTGGCTGATCATGCACTGATCAACGTGGCTGATTCATGCACTGATCACGTGGGTGATCATGAACTGATCACGTGGCTTATCATACACTGCTCACGTGGGCTGATCATGCACTAATCACGTTGTGGATGATGCACTGATCACGTGGCTGATCATACAACTGATCACGTGGGTGATCATGAACTGATCACATGGCTGATCATACACTGATCACCTGAATGATCATGCACTAAATCACGTGTGGATCATTGCACTGATCACGTGGCTGATCAGGCACTGATCACGTGGCTGATCATACTCTGAACACGAAGCTGAAAATACACTGATCACGTGAACTGCATGCACTGATCACATGGCTATCATGCACTGATCACGTGTCTATCATGCACTGATCACGTGACTGCGCATATAAACTGACACATACCTGTTATGCACTGTTTACGTGGCTATCATGCACTGATCACGTGGCTGATCATGCATTGGTCACGTGGCTGATCATGCACTGATCACGTTGCGTATCATGCACTGATCACATGACGGCGCATGAACTGATCACGTGGATATTATACACTGATCAAGTGACAAATCATGCACTACTCACGTGACTGATCATGCACTGATCACGTGGCTATCATGCACTGATCACGTGACTGATCATGCACTAGACACGTCGCTATCATGCACTGATCACGTTGCTGTTCATACAGTGATCACGTGACTGATCATGCACTGATCACGTGCCTGATCATGCACTGATCACGAAGCTGATCATACTCCAATCACGTGAGTGTGCATGCACTGATCACGTGGCTGATCATGCACTAATCACGTTGTGGATGATGCACTGATCACGAGGCTGATCATACACTGATCACGTGACTGTGCATGCAATGATCACTTGGCTGATCATGTACTGATCACGTGGCTGATCATGCACTGATAACCTGGCTATCATCCACTGATCACGTGAGTGATCATGCACTCTTCACGTGCATGATCATGCACTGATCACGTGTCTTAGCATGCACTAACCATGTTGCTGATCATGCAATGGTCAGGTGGCTATCATGCACTGTTTACCTGGCTGATCATGCACTGATCACATGGCTGTGAATACACTGACCCACTTGACTGTGCATGCACTGATCACGTGGATGATTATACACTTGATCACAGTTGACTGATCATGCACTGATCATGTGTCTGATCATGCCACTGATAAAGTGGTTTGATCATGCACTGATCACGTGGCTGAGCATACAGTGATTACATGACTGATCATGCACTAATCACGTTGTGGATCCTGCACTGATCACGTGAACTGAATCATGCACTAGTCAGTGGTGCTATCATGCAACTGATCACGTGGGCTGCATCATCACTGATCCACGTGCCTAGATCAATGCACTGATCCATGTGCCTGCAATCATGCACTGATTGCGTAAATTCGCCCATGCAGTGATTGCCTGTCTGAATTGGTGTGATCCTGTGACTAAATCAAGAAACTGAATCACGTGGCTAATAATGTCAACTGATCACGTGACTGGGCCACGCACTGAACATAATGGATGACCATAACACTGGATCAACGTCACTGCACACGCAATGATCACGTGACTGATCATGCACTGATCACGTGGCTGATCCTGCACTGATCACGAAGCTGATCATACTCTGATCACGTGAGTGTGCATGCACTGATCACGTGGCTGATCATGCACTGATCACGTGGCTGATCATGCACTGATCACGTGGCTTATCAACACTGCTCACGTGGCTGATCATGCACTAATCACGTTGTGGATGATGCACTGATCACGTGGCTGATCATACACTGATCACTGAATGATCATGCACTAATCACGTTGTGGATCATGCACTGATCACGTGGCTGATCAGGCACTGATCACGTGGCTGATCATACTCTGAACACGAAGCTGAAAATACACTGATCACGTGACTGCATGCACTGATCACATGGCTATCATGCACTGATCACGTGTCTATCATGCACTGATCACGTGACTGCGCATTAACTGAACACATACCTGTTCATGCACTGTTTTTATCATGCACGATGGGCTGATCATGCATTGGTCACGTGGCTGATCATGCACTGATCACGTTGCGTATCATGCACTGATCACATGACGGCGCATGAACTGATCACGTGGATATTATACACTGATCAAGTGACAAATCATGCACTACTCACGTGACTGATCATGCACTGATCACGTGGCTATCATGCACTGATCACGTGACTGATCATGCACTAGACACGTCGCTATCATGCACTGATCACGTTGCTGTTCATACAGTGATCACGTGACTGATCATGCACTGATCACGTGCCTGATCATGCACTGATCACGAAGCTGATCATACTCCAATCACGTGAGTGTGCATGCACTGATCACGTGGCTGATCATGCACTAATCACGTTGTGGATGATGCACTGATCACGAGGCTGATCATACACTGATCACGTGACTGTGCATGCAATGATCACTTGGCTGATCATGTACTGATCACGTGGCTGATCATGCACTGATAACCTGGCTATCATCCACTGATCACGTGAGTGATCATGCACTCTTCACGTGCATGATCATGCACTGATCACGTGTCTTAGCATGCACTAACCATGTTGCTGATCATGCAATGGTCAGGTGGCTATCATGCACTGTTTACCTGGCTGATCATGCACTGATCACATGGCTGTAATACACTGACCACTTGACTGTGCATGCACTGATCACGTGGATGATTATACACTGATCACGTGACTGATCAT
Organism: Bos indicus x Bos taurus; assembly: GCF_003369695.1. NCBI lineage: Eukaryota > Metazoa > Chordata > Mammalia > Artiodactyla > Bovidae > Bos > Bos indicus x Bos taurus. The sequence goes on from NW_020868099.1 coordinate 24,112, forward strand.
GCACTGATCATGTGTCTGATCATGCACTGATAAAGTGGTTGATCATGCACTGATCACGTGGCTGAGCATACAGTGATTACATGACTGATCATGCACTAATCACGTTGTGGATCCTGCACTGATCACGTGACTGCATCATGCACTAGTCACGTGGCGATCATGCACTGATCACGTGGCTTATCATTACATGATACACGTGCCTGATCAATGCACTGATCATGTGCCTGATCATGCACTGATTGCGTAAATTAGCATGCAGTGTATCCGTCTCTGAATTGTTGCTGATAATGTGACTAATCAAGAACTGATCACGTGGCTATAATGCACTCATTCACGGATCCTGGGCACGCACTGAACATATGGATGACCATACACTGATCACGTTTAACTTGATCACGCACTGATCACGTGACTGATCATGAACTGATAACGTGGTGATCCTGCCATGATCACGAAGCTGATCATACTCTGACTCACGTGAGTGTGCATGCACTGATCACGTGGCTGATCATGCACTGATCACGTGGCTGATCATGCACTGATCACGTGTGGATCATGAACTGATCACGTGGCTTATCATACACTGCTCACGTGGCTGATCATGCACTAATCACGTTGTGGATGATGCACTGATCACGTGGCTGATCCATACACTGATCACTTGGTGATCATGAACTGATCACCGTGGCTGATCATACACTGATCACCTGAATGATCATGCACTAATCACGTTGTGGATCATGCACTGATCACGTGGCTGATCAGGCACTGATCACGTGGCTGATCATACTCTGAACACGAAGCTGAAAATACACTGATCACGTGACTGCATGCACTGATCACTGGATATATCATGCACTGATCACGTGTCTATCATGCACTGATCACGTGACTGCGCATTAACTGAACACATACCTGTTCATGCACTGTTTACGTGGCTATCATGCACTGATCACGTGCTGATCATGCATTGGTCACGTGGCTGATCATGCACTGATCACGTTGCGTATCATGCACTGATCACATGACGGCGCATGAACTGATCACGTGGATATTATACACTGATCAAGTGACAAATCATGCACTACTCACGTGACTGATCATGCACTGATCACGTGGCTATCATGCACTGATCACGTGACTGATCATGCACTAGACACGTCGCTATCATGCACTGATCACGTTGCTGTTCATACAGTGATCACGTGACTGATCATGCACTGATCACGTGCCTGATCATCATGCACTGATCACGAAGCTGATCATACTCCAATCACGTGAGTGTGCATGCACTGATCACGTGGCTGATCATGCACTAATCACGTTGTGGATGATGCACTGATCACGAGGCTGATCATACACTGATCACGTGACTGTGCATGCAATGATCACTTGGCTGATCATGTACTGATCACGTGGCTGATCATGCACTGATAACCTGGCTATCATCCACTGATCACGTGAGTGATCATGCACTCTTCACGTGCATGATCATGCACTGATCACGTGTCTTAGCATGCACTAACCATGTTGCTGATCATGCAATGGTCAGGTGGCTATCATGCACTGTTTACCTGGCTGATCATGCACTGATCACATGGCTGTAATACACTGACCACTTGACTGTGCATGCACTGATCACGTGGATGATTATCACTGATCACGTGACTGATCATGCACTGATCATGTGTCTGATCATGCACTGATAAAGTGGTTGATCATGCACTGATCACGTGGCTGAGCATACAGTGATTACATGACTGATCATGCACTAATCACGTTGTTGGATCCTGCACTGATCACGTGACTGATCATGCACTAGTCACGTGGCTATCATGCACTGATCACGTGGCTGATCATACACTGATCACGTGCCTGATCATGCACTGATCATGTGCTGATCATGCACTGATTGCGTAAATTAGCATGCAGTGATCTTCGTGTCTGAATTGTGCTGATCATGTGACTATCAAGAACTGATCACGTGGCTATAATGCACTCATCACGTGACTGGGCACGCACTGAACATATGGATGACCATACACTGATCACGTCACTGATCACGCACTGATCACGTGACTGATCATGCACTGATCACGTGGCTGATCCTGCACTGATCACGAAGCTGATCATACTCTGATCACGTGAGTGTGCATGCACTGATCACGTGGCTGATCATGCACTGATCACGTGGGTGATCATGAACTGATCACGTGGCTTATCATACACTGCTCACGTGGCTGATCATGCACTAATCACGTTGTG
>NW_020868100.1:0-33485 GCF_003369695.1 Bos indicus x Bos taurus
TGGCTGATCATACACTGATCACCTGAATGCATCATGCACTAATCACGTTGTGGATCATGCACTGATCACGTGGCTGATCAGGCACTGATCACGTGGCTGATTCATACTCTGAACACGAAGCTGAAAATACACTGATCACGTGACTGCATGCACTGATCACATGGCTATCATGCACTGATCACGTGTCTATCATGCACTGATCACGTGACTGCGCATTAACTGAACACATACCTGTTCATGCACTGTTTACGTGGCTATCATGCACTGATCACGTGGCTGATCATGCATTGGTCACGTGGCTGATCATGCACTGATCACGTTGCGTATCATGCACTGACACATGACGGCGCATGAACTGATCACGTGGATATTATACACTGATCAAGTGACAAATCATGCACTACTCACGTGACTGATCATGCACTGATCACGTGGCTATCATGCACTGATCACGTGACTGATCATGCACTAGACACGTCGCTATCATGCACTGATCACGTTGCTGTTCATACAGTGATCACGTGACTGATCATGCACTGATCACGTGCCTGATCATGCACTGATCACGAAGCTGATCATACTCCAATCACAGTGAGTGTGCATGCACTGATCACGTGGCTGATCATGCACTAATCACGTTGTGGATGATGCACTGATCACGAGGCTGATCATACACTGATCACGTGACTGTGCATGCAATGATCACTTGGCTGATCATGTACTGATCACGTGGCTGATCATGCACTGATACCTGGCTATCATCCACTGATCACGTGAGTGATCATGCACTCTTCACGTGCATGATCATGCACTGATCACGTGTCTAGCATGCACTAACCATGTTTGCTGATCATGCAATGGTCAGGTGGCTATCATGCACTGTTTACCTGGCTGATCATGCACTGATCACATGGCTGTAATACACTGACCACTTGACTGTGCATGCACTGATCACGTGGATGGATTATACACTGATCACGTGACTGATCATGCACTGATCATGTGTCTGATCATGCCTGATAAGTGGTTGATCATGCACTGATCACGTGGCGTAGCATACGTGATTACATGACTGCTCATGCACTAATCACGTTGTGGATCCTGCCTGATCACGTGACTGATCATGCACTAGTCACGTGGCTATCATGCACTGATCACGTGTGCTGATCATACACTGATCACGTGCCTGATCATGCACTGATCATGTGCCTGATCATGCACTGATTGCGTAAATTAGCATGCAGTGATCTCGTGTCCTGAATTGTGCTGATCATGTGACTAATCAAGAACTGATCACGTGGCTATAATGCACTCATCACGTGACCTGGGCACGCACTGAAACATATGGATACCATACACTGATCACGTCACTGATCACGCACTGATCACGTGACTGATCATGCACTGATCACGTGGCTGATCCTGCACTGATCACGAAGCTGATCATACTCTGATCACGTGAGTGTGCAATGCTACTGATCACGTGGCTGATCATGCACTGATCACGTGGCTGATCATGCACTGATCACGTGGTGATCATGAACTGATCACGTGGCTATCATACACTGCTCACGTGCTGATCATGCACTAATCACGTTGTGGATGATGCACTGATCACGTGGCTGATCATACACGATCACCTGAATGATCATGCACTAATCACGTTGTGGATCATGCACTGATCACGTGGCTGATCAGGCACTGATCACGTGCTTGATCATACTCTGAACACGAAGCTGAAATACACTGATCACGTGACTGCATGCACTGATCTCATGGCTATCATGCACTGATCACGTGTCTATCATGCACTGATCACGTGACTGCGCATTAACTGTAACACATACCTGTTCATGCACTGTTTCGTGGCTATCATGCACTGATCACGTGGCTGATCATGCACTTATCACGTTGCGTATCATGCACTGATCACATGACGGCGCATGAACTGGATCACGTGGATATTAATACACTGATCAAGTGACAATCATGCACTACTCACGTGACTGATCATGCACTGATCACGTGGCTATCATGCACTGATCACGTGACTGATCATGCACTAGACACGTCGCTATCATGCACTGATCACGTTGCTGTTCATACAGTGATCACGTGACTGATCATGCACTGATCACGTGCCTGATCATGCACTGATCACGAAGCTGATCATACTCCAATCACGTGAGTGTGCATGCACTGATCACGTGGCTGATCATGCACTAATCACGTTGTGGATGATGCACTGATCACGAGGCTGATCATACACTGATCACGTGACTGTGCATGCAATGATCACTTGGCTGATCATGTACTGATCACGTGGCTGATCATGCACTGATAACCTGGCTATCATCCACTGATCACGTGAGTGATCATGCACTCTTCACGTGCATGATCATGCACTGATCACGTGTCTTAGCATGCACTAACCATGTTGCTGATCATGCAATGGTCAGGTGGCTATCATGCACTGTTTACCTGGCTGATCATGCACTGATCACATGGCTGTAATACACTGACCACTTGACTGTGCATGCACTGATCACGTGGATGATTATACACTGATCACGTGACTGATCATGCACTGATCATGTGTCTGATCATGCACTGATAAAGTGGTTGATCATGCACTGATCACGTGGCTGAGCATACAGTGATTACATGACTGATCATGCACTAATCACGTTGTGGATCCTGCACTGATCACGTGACTGATCATGCACTAGCCACGTGGCTATCATGCACTGATCACGTGGCTGATCATACACTGATCACGTGCCTGATCATGCACTGATCATGTGCCTGATCATGCACTGATTGCGTAAATTAGCATGCAGTGATCTCCTGTCTGAATTGTGCTGATCATGTGACTAATCAAGAACTGATCACGTGGCTATAATGCACTCATCACGTGACTGGGCACGCACTGAAAATATGGATGACCATACACTGATCACGTCACTGAATCACGCCTTTTCACGTTACCTGATTCATGCACTGATCACGTGGCTGATCCTGCACTGATCACGAAGCTGATCATACTCTGATCACGTGAGTGTGCATTGCACTGATCACGTGGCTGATCATGTACTGATCACGTGGCTGATCATGCACTGATCACGTGTGTGATCATGAACTGATCACGTGGCTGATCATGCACTGATCACCTGAATGATCATGCACTAATCACGTTGTGGATCATGCACTGATCACGTGGCCTGATCAGGCACTGATCACGTGGCTGATCATACTCTGAACACGAAGCTGAAAATACACTGATCACGTGACTGCATGCACTGATCACATGGCTATCATGCACTGATCACGTGTCTATCAGCACTGATCACGTGACTGCGCATTAACTGAACACATACCTGTTCATGCACTGTTTACCGTGGCTATCATGCACTGATCACGTGGCTGATCATGCATTGGTCACGTGGCTGATCATGCACTGATCACGTTGCGTATCATGCACTGATCACATGACGGCGCATGAACTGATCACGTGGATATTATACACTGATCAAGTGACAAATCATGCACTACTCACGTGACTGATCATGCACTGATCACGTGGCTATCATGCACTGATCACGTGACTGATCATGCACTAGACACGTCGCTATCATGCACTGATCACGTTGCTGTTCATACAGTGATCACGTGACTGATCATGCACTGATCACGTGCCTGATCATGCACTGATCACGAAGCTGATCATACTCCAATCACGTGAGTGTGCATGCACTGATCACGTGGCTGATCATGCACTAATCACGTTGTGGATGATGCACTGATCACGAGGCTGATCATACACTGATCACGTGACTGTGCATGCAATGATCACTTGGCTGATCATGTACTGATCACGTGGCTGATCATGCACTGATAACCTGGCTATCATCCACTGATCACGTGAGTGATCATGCACTCTTCACGTGCATGATCATGCACTGATCACGTGTCTTAGCATGCACTAACCATGTTGCTGATCATGCAATGGTCAGGTGGCTATCATGCACTGTTTACCTGGCTGATCATGCACTGATCACATGGCTGTAATACACTGACCACTTGACTGTGCATGCACTGATCACGTGGATGATTATACACTGATCACGTGACTGATCATGCACTGATCATGTGTCTGATCATGCACTGATAAAGTGGTTGATCATGCACTGATCACGTGGCTGAGCATACAGTGATTACATGACTGATCATGCACTAATCACGTTGTGGATCCTGCACTGATCACGTGACTGATCATGCACTAGTCACGTGGCTATCATGCACTGATCACGTGGCTGATCATACACTGATCACGTGCCTGATCATGCACTGATCATGTGCCTGATCATGCACTGATTGCGTAAATTAGCATGCAGTGATCTCGTGTCTGAATTGTGCTGATCATGTGACTAATCAAGAACTGATCACGTGGCTATAATGCACTCATCACGTGACTGGGCACGCACTGAACATATGGATGACCATACACTGATCACGTCACTGATCACGCACTGATCACGTGACTGATCATGCACTGATCACGTGGCTGATCCTGCACTGATCACGAAGCTGATCATACTCTGATCACGTGAGTGTGCATGCACTGATCACGTGGCTGATCATGCACTGATCACGTGGCTGATCATGCACTGATCACGTGGGTGATCATGAACTGATCACGTGGCTTATCATACACTGCTCACGTGGCTGATCATGCACTAATCACGTTGTGGATGATGCACTGATCACGTGGCTGATCATACACTGATCACGTGGGTGATCATGAACTGATCACGTGGCTGATCATACACTGATCACCTGAATGATCATGCACTAATCACGTTGTGGATCATGCACTGATCACGTGGCTGATCAGGCACTGATCACGTGGCTGATCATACTCTGAACACGAAGCTGAAAATACACTGATCACGTGACTGCATGCACTGATCACATGGCTATCATGCACTGATCACGTGTCTATCATGCACTGATCACGTGACTGCGCATTAACTGAACACATACCTGTTCATGCACTGTTTACGTGGCTATCATGCACTGATCACGTGGCTGATCATGCATTGGTCACGTGGCTGATCATGCACTGATCACGTTGCGTATCATGCACTGATCACATGACGGCGCATGAACTGATCACGTGGATATTATACACTGATCAAGTGACAAATCATGCACTACTCACGTGACTGATCATGCACTGATCACGTGGCTATCATGCACTGATCACGTGACTGATCATGCACTAGACACGTCGCTATCATGCACTGATCACGTTGCTGTTCATACAGTGATCACGTGACTGATCATGCACTGATCACGTGCCTGATCATGCACTGATCACGAAGCTGATCATACTCCAATCACGTGAGTGTGCATGCACTGATCACGTGGCTGATCATGCACTAATCACGTTGTGGATGATGCACTGATCACGAGGCTGATCATACACTGATCACGTGACTGTGCATGCAATGATCACTTGGCTGATCATGTACTGATCACGTGGCTGATCATGCACTGATAACCTGGCTATCATCCACTGATCACGTGAGTGATCATGCACTCTTCACGTGCATGATCATGCACTGATCACGTGTCTTAGCATGCACTAACCATGTTGCTGATCATGCAATGGTCAGGTGGCTATCATGCACTGTTTACCTGGCTGATCATGCACTGATCACATGGCTGTAATACACTGACCACTTGACTGTGCATGCACTGATCACGTGGATGATTATACACTGATCACGTGACTGATCATGCACTGATCATGTGTCTGATCATGCACTGATAAAGTGGTTGATCATGCACTGATCACGTGGCTGAGCATACAGTGATTACATGACTGATCATGCACTAATCACGTTGTGGATCCTGCACTGATCACGTGACTGATCATGCACTAGTCACGTGGCTATCATGCACTGATCACGTGGCTGATCATACACTGATCACGTGCCTGATCATGCACTGATCATGTGCCTGATCATGCACTGATTGCGTAAATTAGCATGCAGTGATCTCGTGTCTGAATTGTGCTGATCATGTGACTAATCAAGAACTGATCACGTGGCTATAATGCACTGATCACGTGACTGGGCACGCACTGAACATATGGATGACCATACACTGATCACGTCACTGATCACGCACTGATCACGTGACTGATCATGCACTGATCACGTGGCTGATCCTGCACTGATCACGAAGCTGATCATACTCTGATCACGTGAGTGTGCATGCACTGATCACGTGGCTGATCATGCACTGATCACGTGGCTGATCATGCACTGATCACGTGGGTGATCATGAACTGATCACGTGGCTTATCATACACTGCTCACGTGGCTGATCATGCACTAATCACGTTGTGGATGATGCACTGATCACGTGGCTGATCATACACTGATCACCTGAATGATCATGCACTAATCACGTTGTGGATCATGCACTGATCACGTGGCTGATCAGGCACTGATCACGTGGCTGATCATACTCTGAACACGAAGCTGAAAATACACTGATCACGTGACTGCATGCACTGATCTCATGGCTATCATGCACTGATCACGTGTCTATCATGCACTGATCACGTGACTGCGCATTAACTGAACACATACCTGTTCATGCACTGTTTACGTGGCTATCATGCACTGATCACGTGGCTGATCATGCATTGGTCACGTGGCTGATCATGCACTGATCACGTTGCGTATCATGCACTGATCACATGACGGCGCATGAACTGATCACGTGGATATTATACACTGATCAAGTGACAAATCATGCACTACTCACGTGACTGATCATGCACTGATCACGTGGCTATCATGCACTGATCACGTGACTGATCATGCACTAGACACGTCGCTATCATGCACTGATCACGTTGCTGTTCATACAGTGATCACGTGACTGATCATGCACTGATCACGTGCCTGATCATGCACTGATCACGAAGCTGATCATACTCCAATCACGTGAGTGTGCATGCACTGATCACGTGGCTGATCATGCACTAATCACGTTGTGGATGATGCACTGATCACGAGGCTGATCATACACTGATCACGTGACTGTGCATGCAATGATCACTTGGCTGATCATGTACTGATCACGTGGCTGATCATGCACTGATAACCTGGCTATCATCCACTGATCACGTGAGTGATCATGCACTCTTCACGTGCATGATCATGCACTGATCACGTGTCTTAGCATGCACTAACCATGTTGCTGATCATGCAATGGTCAGGTGGCTATCATGCACTGTTTACCTGGCTGATCATGCACTGATCACATGGCTGTAATACACTGACCACTTGACTGTGCATGCACTGATCACGTGGATGATTATACACTGATCACGTGACTGATCATGCACTGATCATGTGTCTGATCATGCACTGATAAAGTGGTTGATCATGCACTGATCACGTGGCTGAGCATACAGTGATTACATGACTGATCATGCACTAATCACGTTGTGGATCCTGCACTGATCACGTGACTGATCATGCACTAGTCACGTGGCTATCATGCACTGATCACGTGGCTGATCATACACTGATCACGTGCCTGATCATGCACTGATCATGTGCCTGATCATGCACTGATTGCGTAAATTAGCATGCAGTGATCTCGTGTCTGAATTGTGCTGATCATGTGACTAATCAAGAACTGATCACGTGGCTATAATGCACTCATCACGTGACTGGGCACGCACTGAACATATGGATGACCATACACTGATCACGTCACTGATCACGCACTGATCACGTGACTGATCATGCACTGATCACGTGGCTGATCCTGCACTGATCACGAAGCTGATCATACTCTGATCACGTGAGTGTGCATGCACTGATCACGTGGCTGATCATGCACTGATCACGTGGCTGATCATGCACTGATCACGTGGGTGATCATGAACTGATCACGTGGCTTATCATACACTGCTCACGTGGCTGATCATGCACTAATCACGTTGTGGATGATGCACTGATCACGTGGCTGATCATACACTGATCACGTGGGTGATCATGAACTGATCACGTGGCTGATCATACACTGATCACCTGAATGATCATGCACTAATCACGTTGTGGATCATGCACTGATCACGTGGCTGATCAGGCACTGATCACGTGGCTGATCATACTCTGAACACGAAGCTGAAAATACACTGATCACGTGACTGCATGCACTGATCACATGGCTATCATGCACTGATCACGTGTCTATCATGCACTGATCACGTGACTGCGCATTAACTGAACACATACCTGTTCATGCACTGTTTACGTGGCTATCATGCACTGATCACGTGGCTGATCATGCATTGGTCACGTGGCTGATCATGCACTGATCACGTTGCGTATCATGCACTGATCACATGACGGCGCATGAACTGATCACGTGGATATTATACACTGATCAAGTGACAAATCATGCACTACTCACGTGACTGATCATGCACTGATCACGTGGCTATCATGCACTGATCACGTGACTGATCATGCACTAGACACGTCGCTATCATGCACTGATCACGTTGCTGTTCATACAGTGATCACGTGACTGATCATGCACTGATCACGTGCCTGATCATGCACTGATCACGAAGCTGATCATACTCCAATCACGTGAGTGTGCATGCACTGATCACGTGGCTGATCATGCACTAATCACGTTGTGGATGATGCACTGATCACGAGGCTGATCATACACTGATCACGTGACTGTGCATGCAATGATCACTTGGCTGATCATGTACTGATCACGTGGCTGATCATGCACTGATAACCTGGCTATCATCCACTGATCACGTGAGTGATCATGCACTCTTCACGTGCATGATCATGCACTGATCACGTGTCTTAGCATGCACTAACCATGTTGCTGATCATGCAATGGTCAGGTGGCTATCATGCACTGTTTACCTGGCTGATCATGCACTGATCACATGGCTGTAATACACTGACCACTTGACTGTGCATGCACTGATCACGTGGATGATTATACACTGATCACGTGACTGATCATGCACTGATCATGTGTCTGATCATGCACTGATAAAGTGGTTGATCATGCACTGATCACGTGGCTGAGCATACAGTGATTACATGACTGATCATGCACTAATCACGTTGTGGATCCTGCACTGATCACGTGACTGATCATGCACTAGTCACGTGGCTATCATGCACTGATCACGTGGCTGATCATACACTGATCACGTGCCTGATCATGCACTGATCATGTGCCTGATCATGCACTGATTGCGTAAATTAGCATGCAGTGATCTCGTGTCTGAATTGTGCTGATCATGTGACTAATCAAGAACTGATCACGTGGCTATAATGCACTCATCACGTGACTGGGCACGCACTGAACATATGGATGACCATACACTGATCACGTCACTGATCACGCACTGATCACGTGACTGATCATGCACTGATCACGTGGCTGATCCTGCACTGATCACGAAGCTGATCATACTCTGATCACGTGAGTGTGCATGCACTGATCACGTGGCTGATCATGCACTGATCACGTGGCTGATCATGCACTGATCACGTGGGTGATCATGAACTGATCACGTGGCTTATCATACACTGCTCACGTGGCTGATCATGCACTAATCACGTTGTGGATGATGCACTGATCACGTGGCTGATCATACACTGATCACGTGGGTGATCATGAACTGATCACGTGGCTGATCATACACTGATCACCTGAATGATCATGCACTAATCACGTTGTGGATCATGCACTGATCACGTGGCTGATCAGGCACTGATCACGTGGCTGATCATACTCTGAACACGAAGCTGAAAATACACTGATCACGTGACTGCATGCACTGATCACATGGCTATCATGCACTGATCACGTGTCTATCATGCACTGATCACGTGACTGCGCATTAACTGAACACATACCTGTTCATGCACTGTTTACGTGGCTATCATGCACTGATCACGTGGCTGATCATGCATTGGTCACGTGGCTGATCATGCACTGATCACGTTGCGTATCATGCACTGATCACATGACGGCGCATGAACTGATCACGTGGATATTATACACTGATCAAGTGACAAATCATGCACTACTCACGTGACTGATCATGCACTGATCACGTGGCTATCATGCACTGATCACGTGACTGATCATGCACTAGACACGTCGCTATCATGCACTGATCACGTTGCTGTTCATACAGTGATCACGTGACTGATCATGCACTGATCACGTGCCTGATCATGCACTGATCACGAAGCTGATCATACTCCAATCACGTGAGTGTGCATGCACTGATCACGTGGCTGATCATGCACTAATCACGTTGTGGATGATGCACTGATCACGAGGCTGATCATACACTGATCACGTGACTGTGCATGCAATGATCACTTGGCTGATCATGTACTGATCACGTGGCTGATCATGCACTGATAACCTGGCTATCATCCACTGATCACGTGAGTGATCATGCACTCTTCACGTGCATGATCATGCACTGATCACGTGTCTTAGCATGCACTAACCATGTTGCTGATCATGCAATGGTCAGGTGGCTATCATGCACTGTTTACCTGGCTGATCATGCACTGATCACATGGCTGTAATACACTGACCACTTGACTGTGCATGCACTGATCACGTGGATGATTATACACTGATCACGTGACTGATCATGCACTGATCATGTGTCTGATCATGCACTGATAAAGTGGTTGATCATGCACTGATCACGTGGCTGAGCATACAGTGATTACATGACTGATCATGCACTAATCACGTTGTGGATCCTGCACTGATCACGTGACTGATCATGCACTAGTCACGTGGCTATCATGCACTGATCACGTGGCTGATCATACACTGATCACGTGCCTGATCATGCACTGATCATGTGCCTGATCATGCACTGATTGCGTAAATTAGCATGCAGTGATCTCGTGTCTGAATTGTGCTGATCATGTGACTAATCAAGAACTGATCACGTGGCTATAATGCACTCATCACGTGACTGGGCACGCACTGAAAATATGGATGACCATACACTGATCACGTCACTGATCACGCACTGATCACGTGACTGATCATGCACTGATCACGTGGCTGATCCTGCACTGATCACGAAGCTGATCATACTCTGATCACGTGAGTGTGCATGCACTGATCACGTGGCTGATCATGCACTGATCACGTGGCTGATCATGCACTGATCACGTGGGTGATCATGAACTGATCACGTGGCTTATCATACACTGCTCACGTGGCTGATCATGCACTAATCACGTTGTGGATGATGCACTGATCACGTGGCTGATCATACACTGATCACGTGGGTGATCATGAACTGATCACGTGGCTGATCATACACTGATCACCTGAATGATCATGCACTAATCACGTTGTGGATCATGCACTGATCACGTGGCTGATCAGGCACTGATCACGTGGCTGATCATACTCTGAACACGAAGCTGAAAATACACTGATCACGTGACTGCATGCACTGATCACATGGCTATCATGCACTGATCACGTGTCTATCATGCACTGATCACGTGACTGCGCATTAACTGAACACATACCTGTTCATGCACTGTTTACGTGGCTATCATGCACTGATCACGTGGCTGATCATGCATTGGTCACGTGGCTGATCATGCACTGATCACGTTGCGTATCATGCACTGATCACATGACGGCGCATGAACTGATCACGTGGATATTATACACTGATCAAGTGACAAATCATGCACTACTCACGTGACTGATCATGCACTGATCACGTGGCTATCATGCACTGATCACGTGACTGATCATGCACTAGACACGTCGCTATCATGCACTGATCACGTTGCTGTTCATACAGTGATCACGTGACTGATCATGCACTGATCACGTGCCTGATCATGCACTGATCACGAAGCTGATCATACTCCAATCACGTGAGTGTGCATGCACTGATCACGTGGCTGATCATGCACTAATCACGTTGTGGATGATGCACTGATCACGAGGCTGATCATACACTGATCACGTGACTGTGCATGCAATGATCACTTGGCTGATCATGTACTGATCACGTGGCTGATCATGCACTGATAACCTGGCTATCATCCACTGATCACGTGAGTGATCATGCACTCTTCACGTGCATGATCATGCACTGATCACGTGTCTTAGCATGCACTAACCATGTTGCTGATCATGCAATGGTCAGGTGGCTATCATGCACTGTTTACCTGGCTGATCATGCACTGATCACATGGCTGTAATACACTGACCACTTGACTGTGCATGCACTGATCACGTGGATGATTATACACTGATCACGTGACTGATCATGCACTGATCATGTGTCTGATCATGCACTGATAAAGTGGTTGATCATGCACTGATCACGTGGCTGAGCATACAGTGATTACATGACTGATCATGCACTAATCACGTTGTGGATCCTGCACTGATCACGTGACTGATCATGCACTAGTCACGTGGCTATCATGCACTGATCACGTGGCTGATCATACACTGATCACGTGCCTGATCATGCACTGATCATGTGCCTGATCATGCACTGATTGCGTAAATTAGCATGCAGTGATCTCGTGTCTGAATTGTGCTGATCATGTGACTAATCAAGAACTGATCACGTGGCTATAATGCACTCATCACGTGACTGGGCACGCACTGAACATATGGATGACCATACACTGATCACGTCACTGATCACGCACTGATCACGTGACTGATCATGCACTGATCACGTGGCTGATCCTGCACTGATCACGAAGCTGATCATACTCTGATCACGTGAGTGTGCATGCACTGATCACGTGGCTGATCATGCACTGATCACGTGGCTGATCATGCACTGATCACGTGGGTGATCATGAACTGATCACGTGGCTTATCATACACTGCTCACGTGGCTGATCATGCACTAATCACGTTGTGGATGATGCACTGATCACGTGGCTGATCATACACTGATCACGTGGGTGATCATGAACTGATCACGTGGCTGATCATACACTGATCACCTGAATGATCATGCACTAATCACGTTGTGGATCATGCACTGATCACGTGGCTGATCAGGCACTGATCACGTGGCTGATCATACTCTGAACACGAAGCTGAAAATACACTGATCACGTGACTGCATGCACTGATCACATGGCTATCATGCACTGATCACGTGTCTATCATGCACTGATCACGTGACTGCGCATTAACTGAACACATACCTGTTCATGCACTGTTTACGTGGCTATCATGCACTGATCACGTGGCTGATCATGCATTGGTCACGTGGCTGATCATGCACTGATCACGTTGCGTATCATGCACTGATCACATGACGGCGCATGAACTGATCACGTGGATATTATACACTGATCAAGTGACAAATCATGCACTACTCACGTGACTGATCATGCACTGATCACGTGGCTATCATGCACTGATCACGTGACTGATCATGCACTAGACACGTCGCTATCATGCACTGATCACGTTGCTGTTCATACAGTGATCACGTGACTGATCATGCACTGATCACGTGCCTGATCATGCACTGATCACGAAGCTGATCATACTCCAATCACGTGAGTGTGCATGCACTGATCACGTGGCTGATCATGCACTAATCACGTTGTGGATGATGCACTGATCACGAGGCTGATCATACACTGATCACGTGACTGTGCATGCAATGATCACTTGGCTGATCATGTACTGATCACGTGGCTGATCATGCACTGATAACCTGGCTATCATCCACTGATCACGTGAGTGATCATGCACTCTTCACGTGCATGATCATGCACTGATCACGTGTCTTAGCATGCACTAACCATGTTGCTGATCATGCAATGGTCAGGTGGCTATCATGCACTGTTTACCTGGCTGATCATGCACTGATCACATGGCTGTAATACACTGACCACTTGACTGTGCATGCACTGATCACGTGGATGATTATACACTGATCACGTGACTGATCATGCACTGATCATGTGTCTGATCATGCACTGATAAAGTGGTTGATCATGCACTGATCACGTGGCTGAGCATACAGTGATTACATGACTGATCATGCACTAATCACGTTGTGGATCCTGCACTGATCACGTGACTGATCATGCACTAGTCACGTGGCTATCATGCACTGATCACGTGGCTGATCATACACTGATCACGTGCCTGATCATGCACTGATCATGTGCCTGATCATGCACTGATTGCGTAAATTAGCATGCAGTGATCTCGTGTCTGAATTGTGCTGATCATGTGACTAATCAAGAACTGATCACGTGGCTATAATGCACTCATCACGTGACTGGGCACGCACTGAAAATATGGATGACCATACACTGATCACGTCACTGATCACGCACTGATCACGTGACTGATCATGCACTGATCACGTGGCTGATCCTGCACTGATCACGAAGCTGATCATACTCTGATCACGTGAGTGTGCATGCACTGATCACGTGGCTGATCATGCACTGATCACGTGGCTGATCATGCACTGATCACGTGGGTGATCATGAACTGATCACGTGGCTTATCATACACTGCTCACGTGGCTGATCATGCACTAATCACGTTGTGGATGATGCACTGATCACGTGGCTGATCATACACTGATCACGTGGGTGATCATGAACTGATCACGTGGCTGATCATACACTGATCACCTGAATGATCATGCACTAATCACGTTGTGGATCATGCACTGATCACGTGGCTGATCAGGCACTGATCACGTGGCTGATCATACTCTGAACACGAAGCTGAAAATACACTGATCACGTGACTGCATGCACTGATCACATGGCTATCATGCACTGATCACGTGTCTATCATGCACTGATCACGTGACTGCGCATTAACTGAACACATACCTGTTCATGCACTGTTTACGTGGCTATCATGCACTGATCACGTGGCTGATCATGCATTGGTCACGTGGCTGATCATGCACTGATCACGTTGCGTATCATGCACTGATCACATGACGGCGCATGAACTGATCACGTGGATATTATACACTGATCAAGTGACAAATCATGCACTACTCACGTGACTGATCATGCACTGATCACGTGGCTATCATGCACTGATCACGTGACTGATCATGCACTAGACACGTCGCTATCATGCACTGATCACGTTGCTGTTCATACAGTGATCACGTGACTGATCATGCACTGATCACGTGCCTGATCATGCACTGATCACGAAGCTGATCATACTCCAATCACGTGAGTGTGCATGCACTGATCACGTGGCTGATCATGCACTAATCACGTTGTGGATGATGCACTGATCACGAGGCTGATCATACACTGATCACGTGACTGTGCATGCAATGATCACTTGGCTGATCATGTACTGATCACGTGGCTGATCATGCACTGATAACCTGGCTATCATCCACTGATCACGTGAGTGATCATGCACTCTTCACGTGCATGATCATGCACTGATCACGTGTCTTAGCATGCACTAACCATGTTGCTGATCATGCAATGGTCAGGTGGCTATCATGCACTGTTTACCTGGCTGATCATGCACTGATCACATGGCTGTAATACACTGACCACTTGACTGTGCATGCACTGATCACGTGGATGATTATACACTGATCACGTGACTGATCATGCACTGATCATGTGTCTGATCATGCACTGATAAAGTGGTTGATCATGCACTGATCACGTGGCTGAGCATACAGTGATTACATGACTGATCATGCACTAATCACGTTGTGGATCCTGCACTGATCACGTGACTGATCATGCACTAGTCACGTGGCTATCATGCACTGATCACGTGGCTGATCATACACTGATCACGTGCCTGATCATGCACTGATCATGTGCCTGATCATGCACTGATTGCGTAAATTAGCATGCAGTGATCTCGTGTCTGAATTGTGCTGATCATGTGACTAATCAAGAACTGATCACGTGGCTATAATGCACTCATCACGTGACTGGGCACGCACTGAACATATGGATGACCATACACTGATCACGTCACTGATCACGCACTGATCACGTGACTGATCATGCACTGATCACGTGGCTGATCCTGCACTGATCACGAAGCTGATCATACTCTGATCACGTGAGTGTGCATGCACTGATCACGTGGCTGATCATGCACTGATCACGTGGCTGATCATGCACTGATCACGTGGGTGATCATGAACTGATCACGTGGCTTATCATACACTGCTCACGTGGCTGATCATGCACTAATCACGTTGTGGATGATGCACTGATCACGTGGCTGATCATACACTGATCACGTGGGTGATCATGAACTGATCACGTGGCTGATCATACACTGATCACCTGAATGATCATGCACTAATCACGTTGTGGATCATGCACTGATCACGTGGCTGATCAGGCACTGATCACGTGGCTGATCATACTCTGAACACGAAGCTGAAAATACACTGATCACGTGACTGCATGCACTGATCACATGGCTATCATGCACTGATCACGTGTCTATCATGCACTGATCACGTGACTGCGCATTAACTGAACACATACCTGTTCATGCACTGTTTACGTGGCTATCATGCACTGATCACGTGGCTGATCATGCATTGGTCACGTGGCTGATCATGCACTGATCACGTTGCGTATCATGCACTGATCACATGACGGCGCATGAACTGATCACGTGGATATTATACACTGATCAAGTGACAAATCATGCACTACTCACGTGACTGATCATGCACTGATCACGTGGCTATCATGCACTGATCACGTGACTGATCATGCACTAGACACGTCGCTATCATGCACTGATCACGTTGCTGTTCATACAGTGATCACGTGACTGATCATGCACTGATCACGTGCCTGATCATGCACTGATCACGAAGCTGATCATACTCCAATCACGTGAGTGTGCATGCACTGATCACGTGGCTGATCATGCACTAATCACGTTGTGGATGATGCACTGATCACGAGGCTGATCATACACTGATCACGTGACTGTGCATGCAATGATCACTTGGCTGATCATGTACTGATCACGTGGCTGATCATGCACTGATAACCTGGCTATCATCCACTGATCACGTGAGTGATCATGCACTCTTCACGTGCATGATCATGCACTGATCACGTGTCTTAGCATGCACTAACCATGTTGCTGATCATGCAATGGTCAGGTGGCTATCATGCACTGTTTACCTGGCTGATCATGCACTGATCACATGGCTGTAATACACTGACCACTTGACTGTGCATGCACTGATCACGTGGATGATTATACACTGATCACGTGACTGATCATGCACTGATCATGTGTCTGATCATGCACTGATAAAGTGGTTGATCATGCACTGATCACGTGGCTGAGCATACAGTGATTACATGACTGATCATGCACTAATCACGTTGTGGATCCTGCACTGATCACGTGACTGATCATGCACTAGTCACGTGGCTATCATGCACTGATCACGTGGCTGATCATACACTGATCACGTGCCTGATCATGCACTGATCATGTGCCTGATCATGCACTGATTGCGTAAATTAGCATGCAGTGATCTCGTGTCTGAATTGTGCTGATCATGTGACTAATCAAGAACTGATCACGTGGCTATAATGCACTCATCACGTGACTGGGCACGCACTGAACATATGGATGACCATACACTGATCACGTCACTGATCACGCACTGATCACGTGACTGATCATGCACTGATCACGTGGCTGATCCTGCACTGATCACGAAGCTGATCATACTCTGATCACGTGAGTGTGCATGCACTGATCACGTGGCTGATCATGCACTGATCACGTGGCTGATCATGCACTGATCACGTGGGTGATCATGAACTGATCACGTGGCTTATCATACACTGCTCACGTGGCTGATCATGCACTAATCACGTTGTGGATGATGCACTGATCACGTGGCTGATCATACACTGATCACGTGGGTGATCATGAACTGATCACGTGGCTGATCATACACTGATCACCTGAATGATCATGCACTAATCACGTTGTGGATCATGCACTGATCACGTGGCTGATCAGGCACTGATCACGTGGCTGATCATACTCTGAACACGAAGCTGAAAATACACTGATCACGTGACTGCATGCACTGATCACATGGCTATCATGCACTGATCACGTGTCTATCATGCACTGATCACGTGACTGCGCATTAACTGAACACATACCTGTTCATGCACTGTTTACGTGGCTATCATGCACTGATCACGTGGCTGATCATGCATTGGTCACGTGGCTGATCATGCACTGATCACGTTGCGTATCATGCACTGATCACATGACGGCGCATGAACTGATCACGTGGATATTATACACTGATCAAGTGACAAATCATGCACTACTCACGTGACTGATCATGCACTGATCACGTGGCTATCATGCACTGATCACGTGACTGATCATGCACTAGACACGTCGCTATCATGCACTGATCACGTTGCTGTTCATACAGTGATCACGTGACTGATCATGCACTGATCACGTGCCTGATCATGCACTGATCACGAAGCTGATCATACTCCAATCACGTGAGTGTGCATGCACTGATCACGTGGCTGATCATGCACTAATCACGTTGTGGATGATGCACTGATCACGAGGCTGATCATACACTGATCACGTGACTGTGCATGCAATGATCACTTGGCTGATCATGTACTGATCACGTGGCTGATCATGCACTGATAACCTGGCTATCATCCACTGATCACGTGAGTGATCATGCACTCTTCACGTGCATGATCATGCACTGATCACGTGTCTTAGCATGCACTAACCATGTTGCTGATCATGCAATGGTCAGGTGGCTATCATGCACTGTTTACCTGGCTGATCATGCACTGATCACATGGCTGTAATACACTGACCACTTGACTGTGCATGCACTGATCACGTGGATGATTATACACTGATCACGTGACTGATCATGCACTGATCATGTGTCTGATCATGCACTGATAAAGTGGTTGATCATGCACTGATCACGTGGCTGAGCATACAGTGATTACATGACTGATCATGCACTAATCACGTTGTGGATCCTGCACTGATCACGTGACTGATCATGCACTAGTCACGTGGCTATCATGCACTGATCACGTGGCTGATCATACACTGATCACGTGCCTGATCATGCACTGATCATGTGCCTGATCATGCACTGATTGCGTAAATTAGCATGCAGTGATCTCGTGTCTGAATTGTGCTGATCATGTGACTAATCAAGAACTGATCACGTGGCTATAATGCACTCATCACGTGACTGGGCACGCACTGAACATATGGATGACCATACACTGATCACGTCACTGATCACGCACTGATCACGTGACTGATCATGCACTGATCACGTGGCTGATCCTGCACTGATCACGAAGCTGATCATACTCTGATCACGTGAGTGTGCATGCACTGATCACGTGGCTGATCATGCACTGATCACGTGGCTGATCATGCACTGATCACGTGGGTGATCATGAACTGATCACGTGGCTTATCATACACTGCTCACGTGGCTGATCATGCACTAATCACGTTGTGGATGATGCACTGATCACGTGGCTGATCATACACTGATCACGTGGGTGATCATGAACTGATCACGTGGCTGATCATACACTGATCACCTGAATGATCATGCACTAATCACGTTGTGGATCATGCACTGATCACGTGGCTGATCAGGCACTGATCACGTGGCTGATCATACTCTGAACACGAAGCTGAAAATACACTGATCACGTGACTGCATGCACTGATCACATGGCTATCATGCACTGATCACGTGTCTATCATGCACTGATCACGTGACTGCGCATTAACTGAACACATACCTGTTCATGCACTGTTTACGTGGCTATCATGCACTGATCACGTGGCTGATCATGCATTGGTCACGTGGCTGATCATGCACTGATCACGTTGCGTATCATGCACTGATCACATGACGGCGCATGAACTGATCACGTGGATATTATACACTGATCAAGTGACAAATCATGCACTACTCACGTGACTGATCATGCACTGATCACGTGGCTATCATGCACTGATCACGTGACTGATCATGCACTAGACACGTCGCTATCATGCACTGATCACGTTGCTGTTCATACAGTGATCACGTGACTGATCATGCACTGATCACGTGCCTGATCATGCACTGATCACGAAGCTGATCATACTCCAATCACGTGAGTGTGCATGCACTGATCACGTGGCTGATCATGCACTAATCACGTTGTGGATGATGCACTGATCACGAGGCTGATCATACACTGATCACGTGACTGTGCATGCAATGATCACTTGGCTGATCATGTACTGATCACGTGGCTGATCATGCACTGATAACCTGGCTATCATCCACTGATCACGTGAGTGATCATGCACTCTTCACGTGCATGATCATGCACTGATCACGTGTCTTAGCATGCACTAACCATGTTGCTGATCATGCAATGGTCAGGTGGCTATCATGCACTGTTTACCTGGCTGATCATGCACTGATCACATGGCTGTAATACACTGACCACTTGACTGTGCATGCACTGATCACGTGGATGATTATACACTGATCACGTGACTGATCATGCACTGATCATGTGTCTGATCATGCACTGATAAAGTGGTTGATCATGCACTGATCACGTGGCTGAGCATACAGTGATTACATGACTGATCATGCACTAATCACGTTGTGGATCCTGCACTGATCACGTGACTGATCATGCACTAGTCACGTGGCTATCATGCACTGATCACGTGGCTGATCATACACTGATCACGTGCCTGATCATGCACTGATCATGTGCCTGATCATGCACTGATTGCGTAAATTAGCATGCAGTGATCTCGTGTCTGAATTGTGCTGATCATGTGACTAATCAAGAACTGATCACGTGGCTATAATGCACTCATCACGTGACTGGGCACGCACTGAACATATGGATGACCATACACTGATCACGTCACTGATCACGCACTGATCACGTGACTGATCATGCACTGATCACGTGGCTGATCCTGCACTGATCACGAAGCTGATCATACTCTGATCACGTGAGTGTGCATGCACTGATCACGTGGCTGATCATGCACTGATCACGTGGCTGATCATGCACTGATCACGTGGGTGATCATGAACTGATCACGTGGCTTATCATACACTGCTCACGTGGCTGATCATGCACTAATCACGTTGTGGATGATGCACTGATCACGTGGCTGATCATACACTGATCACGTGGGTGATCATGAACTGATCACGTGGCTGATCATACACTGATCACCTGAATGATCATGCACTAATCACGTTGTGGATCATGCACTGATCACGTGGCTGATCAGGCACTGATCACGTGGCTGATCATACTCTGAACACGAAGCTGAAAATACACTGATCACGTGACTGCATGCACTGATCACATGGCTATCATGCACTGATCACGTGTCTATCATGCACTGATCACGTGACTGCGCATTAACTGAACACATACCTGTTCATGCACTGTTTACGTGGCTATCATGCACTGATCACGTGGCTGATCATGCATTGGTCACGTGGCTGATCATGCACTGATCACGTTGCGTATCATGCACTGATCACATGACGGCGCATGAACTGATCACGTGGATATTATACACTGATCAAGTGACAAATCATGCACTACTCACGTGACTGATCATGCACTGATCACGTGGCTATCATGCACTGATCACGTGACTGATCATGCACTAGACACGTCGCTATCATGCACTGATCACGTTGCTGTTCATACAGTGATCACGTGACTGATCATGCACTGATCACGTGCCTGATCATGCACTGATCACGAAGCTGATCATACTCCAATCACGTGAGTGTGCATGCACTGATCACGTGGCTGATCATGCACTAATCACGTTGTGGATGATGCACTGATCACGAGGCTGATCATACACTGATCACGTGACTGTGCATGCAATGATCACTTGGCTGATCATGTACTGATCACGTGGCTGATCATGCACTGATAACCTGGCTATCATCCACTGATCACGTGAGTGATCATGCACTCTTCACGTGCATGATCATGCACTGATCACGTGTCTTAGCATGCACTAACCATGTTGCTGATCATGCAATGGTCAGGTGGCTATCATGCACTGTTTACCTGGCTGATCATGCACTGATCACATGGCTGTAATACACTGACCACTTGACTGTGCATGCACTGATCACGTGGATGATTATACACTGATCACGTGACTGATCATGCACTGATCATGTGTCTGATCATGCACTGATAAAGTGGTTGATCATGCACTGATCACGTGGCTGAGCATACAGTGATTACATGACTGATCATGCACTAATCACGTTGTGGATCCTGCACTGATCACGTGACTGATCATGCACTAGTCACGTGGCTATCATGCACTGATCACGTGGCTGATCATACACTGATCACGTGCCTGATCATGCACTGATCATGTGCCTGATCATGCACTGATTGCGTAAATTAGCATGCAGTGATCTCGTGTCTGAATTGTGCTGATCATGTGACTAATCAAGAACTGATCACGTGGCTATAATGCACTCATCACGTGACTGGGCACGCACTGAACATATGGATGACCATACACTGATCACGTCACTGATCACGCACTGATCACGTGACTGATCATGCACTGATCACGTGGCTGATCCTGCACTGATCACGAAGCTGATCATACTCTGATCACGTGAGTGTGCATGCACTGATCACGTGGCTGATCATGCACTGATCACGTGGCTGATCATGCACTGATCACGTGGGTGATCATGAACTGATCACGTGGCTTATCATACACTGCTCACGTGGCTGATCATGCACTAATCACGTTGTGGATGATGCACTGATCACGTGGCTGATCATACACTGATCACGTGGGTGATCATGAACTGATCACGTGGCTGATCATACACTGATCACCTGAATGATCATGCACTAATCACGTTGTGGATCATGCACTGATCACGTGGCTGATCAGGCACTGATCACGTGGCTGATCATACTCTGAACACGAAGCTGAAAATACACTGATCACGTGACTGCATGCACTGATCACATGGCTATCATGCACTGATCACGTGTCTATCATGCACTGATCACGTGACTGCGCATTAACTGAACACATACCTGTTCATGCACTGTTTACGTGGCTATCATGCACTGATCACGTGGCTGATCATGCATTGGTCACGTGGCTGATCATGCACTGATCACGTTGCGTATCATGCACTGATCACATGACGGCGCATGAACTGATCACGTGGATATTATACACTGATCAAGTGACAAATCATGCACTACTCACGTGACTGATCATGCACTGATCACGTGGCTATCATGCACTGATCACGTGACTGATCATGCACTAGACACGTCGCTATCATGCACTGATCACGTTGCTGTTCATACAGTGATCACGTGACTGATCATGCACTGATCACGTGCCTGATCATGCACTGATCACGAAGCTGATCATACTCCAATCACGTGAGTGTGCATGCACTGATCACGTGGCTGATCATGCACTAATCACGTTGTGGATGATGCACTGATCACGAGGCTGATCATACACTGATCACGTGACTGTGCATGCAATGATCACTTGGCTGATCATGTACTGATCACGTGGCTGATCATGCACTGATAACCTGGCTATCATCCACTGATCACGTGAGTGATCATGCACTCTTCACGTGCATGATCATGCACTGATCACGTGTCTTAGCATGCACTAACCATGTTGCTGATCATGCAATGGTCAGGTGGCTATCATGCACTGTTTACCTGGCTGATCATGCACTGATCACATGGCTGTAATACACTGACCACTTGACTGTGCATGCACTGATCACGTGGATGATTATACACTGATCACGTGACTGATCATGCACTGATCATGTGTCTGATCATGCACTGATAAAGTGGTTGATCATGCACTGATCACGTGGCTGAGCATACAGTGATTACATGACTGATCATGCACTAATCACGTTGTGGATCCTGCACTGATCACGTGACTGATCATGCACTAGTCACGTGGCTATCATGCACTGATCACGTGGCTGATCATACACTGATCACGTGCCTGATCATGCACTGATCATGTGCCTGATCATGCACTGATTGCGTAAATTAGCATGCAGTGATCTCGTGTCTGAATTGTGCTGATCATGTGACTAATCAAGAACTGATCACGTGGCTATAATGCACTCATCACGTGACTGGGCACGCACTGAAAATATGGATGACCATACACTGATCACGTCACTGATCACGCACTGATCACGTGACTGATCATGCACTGATCACGTGGCTGATCCTGCACTGATCACGAAGCTGATCATACTCTGATCACGTGAGTGTGCATGCACTGATCACGTGGCTGATCATGCACTGATCACGTGGCTGATCATGCACTGATCACGTGGGTGATCATGAACTGATCACGTGGCTTATCATACACTGCTCACGTGGCTGATCATGCACTAATCACGTTGTGGATGATGCACTGATCACGTGGCTGATCATACACTGATCACGTGGGTGATCATGAACTGATCACGTGGCTGATCATACACTGATCACCTGAATGATCATGCACTAATCACGTTGTGGATCATGCACTGATCACGTGGCTGATCAGGCACTGATCACGTGGCTGATCATACTCTGAACACGAAGCTGAAAATACACTGATCACGTGACTGCATGCACTGATCACATGGCTATCATGCACTGATCACGTGTCTATCATGCACTGATCACGTGACTGCGCATTAACTGAACACATACCTGTTCATGCACTGTTTACGTGGCTATCATGCACTGATCACGTGGCTGATCATGCATTGGTCACGTGGCTGATCATGCACTGATCACGTTGCGTATCATGCACTGATCACATGACGGCGCATGAACTGATCACGTGGATATTATACACTGATCAAGTGACAAATCATGCACTACTCACGTGACTGATCATGCACTGATCACGTGGCTATCATGCACTGATCACGTGACTGATCATGCACTAGACACGTCGCTATCATGCACTGATCACGTTGCTGTTCATACAGTGATCACGTGACTGATCATGCACTGATCACGTGCCTGATCATGCACTGATCACGAAGCTGATCATACTCCAATCACGTGAGTGTGCATGCACTGATCACGTGGCTGATCATGCACTAATCACGTTGTGGATGATGCACTGATCACGAGGCTGATCATACACTGATCACGTGACTGTGCATGCAATGATCACTTGGCTGATCATGTACTGATCACGTGGCTGATCATGCACTGATAACCTGGCTATCATCCACTGATCACGTGAGTGATCATGCACTCTTCACGTGCATGATCATGCACTGATCACGTGTCTTAGCATGCACTAACCATGTTGCTGATCATGCAATGGTCAGGTGGCTATCATGCACTGTT
This sequence comes from Bos indicus x Bos taurus, assembly GCF_003369695.1. NCBI lineage: Eukaryota > Metazoa > Chordata > Mammalia > Artiodactyla > Bovidae > Bos > Bos indicus x Bos taurus. The sequence goes on from NW_020868100.1 coordinate 25,632, forward strand.
TACCTGGCTGATCATGCACTGATCACATGGCTGTAATACACTGACCACTTGACTGTGCATGCACTGATCACGTGGATGATTATACACTGATCACGTGACTGATCATGCACTGATCATGTGTCTGATCATGCACTGATAAAGTGGTTGATCATGCACTGATCACGTGGCTGAGCATACAGTGATTACATGACTGATCATGCACTAATCACGTTGTGGATCCTGCACTGATCACGTGACTGATCATGCACTAGTCACGTGGCTATCATGCACTGATCACGTGGCTGATCATACACTGATCACGTGCCTGATCATGCACTGATCATGTGCCTGATCATGCACTGATTGCGTAAATTAGCATGCAGTGATCTCGTGTCTGAATTGTGCTGATCATGTGACTAATCAAGAACTGATCACGTGGCTATAATGCACTCATCACGTGACTGGGCACGCACTGAACATATGGATGACCATACACTGATCACGTCACTGATCACGCACTGATCACGTGACTGATCATGCACTGATCACGTGGCTGATCCTGCACTGATCACGAAGCTGATCATACTCTGATCACGTGAGTGTGCATGCACTGATCACGTGGCTGATCATGCACTGATCACGTGGCTGATCATGCACTGATCACGTGGGTGATCATGAACTGATCACGTGGCTTATCATACACTGCTCACGTGGCTGATCATGCACTAATCACGTTGTGGATGATGCACTGATCACGTGGCTGATCATACACTGATCACGTGGGTGATCATGAACTGATCACGTGGCTGATCATACACTGATCACCTGAATGATCATGCACTAATCACGTTGTGGATCATGCACTGATCACGTGGCTGATCAGGCACTGATCACGTGGCTGATCATACTCTGAACACGAAGCTGAAAATACACTGATCACGTGACTGCATGCACTGATCACATGGCTATCATGCACTGATCACGTGTCTATCATGCACTGATCACGTGACTGCGCATTAACTGAACACATACCTGTTCATGCACTGTTTACGTGGCTATCATGCACTGATCACGTGGCTGATCATGCATTGGTCACGTGGCTGATCATGCACTGATCACGTTGCGTATCATGCACTGATCACATGACGGCGCATGAACTGATCACGTGGATATTATACACTGATCAAGTGACAAATCATGCACTACTCACGTGACTGATCATGCACTGATCACGTGGCTATCATGCACTGATCACGTGACTGATCATGCACTAGACACGTCGCTATCATGCACTGATCACGTTGCTGTTCATACAGTGATCACGTGACTGATCATGCACTGATCACGTGCCTGATCATGCACTGATCACGAAGCTGATCATACTCCAATCACGTGAGTGTGCATGCACTGATCACGTGGCTGATCATGCACTAATCACGTTGTGGATGATGCACTGATCACGAGGCTGATCATACACTGATCACGTGACTGTGCATGCAATGATCACTTGGCTGATCATGTACTGATCACGTGGCTGATCATGCACTGATAACCTGGCTATCATCCACTGATCACGTGAGTGATCATGCACTCTTCACGTGCATGATCATGCACTGATCACGTGTCTTAGCATGCACTAACCATGTTGCTGATCATGCAATGGTCAGGTGGCTATCATGCACTGTTTACCTGGCTGATCATGCACTGATCACATGGCTGTAATACACTGACCACTTGACTGTGCATGCACTGATCACGTGGATGATTATACACTGATCACGTGACTGATCATGCACTGATCATGTGTCTGATCATGCACTGATAAAGTGGTTGATCATGCACTGATCACGTGGCTGAGCATACAGTGATTACATGACTGATCATGCACTAATCACGTTGTGGATCCTGCACTGATCACGTGACTGATCATGCACTAGTCACGTGGCTATCATGCACTGATCACGTGGCTGATCATACACTGATCACGTGCCTGATCATGCACTGATCATGTGCCTGATCATGCACTGATTGCGTAAATTAGCATGCAGTGATCTCGTGTCTGAATTGTGCTGATCATGTGACTAATCAAGAACTGATCACGTGGCTATAATGCACTCATCACGTGACTGGGCACGCACTGAACATATGGATGACCATACACTGATCACGTCACTGATCACGCACTGATCACGTGACTGATCATGCACTGATCACGTGGCTGATCCTGCACTGATCACGAAGCTGATCATACTCTGATCACGTGAGTGTGCATGCACTGATCACGTGGCTGATCATGCACTGATCACGTGGCTGATCATGCACTGATCACGTGGGTGATCATGAACTGATCACGTGGCTTATCATACACTGCTCACGTGGCTGATCATGCACTAATCACGTTGTGGATGATGCACTGATCACGTGGCTGATCATACACTGATCACGTGGGTGATCATGAACTGATCACGTGGCTGATCATACACTGATCACCTGAATGATCATGCACTAATCACGTTGTGGATCATGCACTGATCACGTGGCTGATCAGGCACTGATCACGTGGCTGATCATACTCTGAACACGAAGCTGAAAATACACTGATCACGTGACTGCATGCACTGATCACATGGCTATCATGCACTGATCACGTGTCTATCATGCACTGATCACGTGACTGCGCATTAACTGAACACATACCTGTTCATGCACTGTTTACGTGGCTATCATGCACTGATCACGTGGCTGATCATGCATTGGTCACGTGGCTGATCATGCACTGATCACGTTGCGTATCATGCACTGATCACATGACGGCGCATGAACTGATCACGTGGATATTATACACTGATCAAGTGACAAATCATGCACTACTCACGTGACTGATCATGCACTGATCACGTGGCTATCATGCACTGATCACGTGACTGATCATGCACTAGACACGTCGCTATCATGCACTGATCACGTTGCTGTTCATACAGTGATCACGTGACTGATCATGCACTGATCACGTGCCTGATCATGCACTGATCACGAAGCTGATCATACTCCAATCACGTGAGTGTGCATGCACTGATCACGTGGCTGATCATGCACTAATCACGTTGTGGATGATGCACTGATCACGAGGCTGATCATACACTGATCACGTGACTGTGCATGCAATGATCACTTGGCTGATCATGTACTGATCACGTGGCTGATCATGCACTGATAACCTGGCTATCATCCACTGATCACGTGAGTGATCATGCACTCTTCACGTGCATGATCATGCACTGATCACGTGTCTTAGCATGCACTAACCATGTTGCTGATCATGCAATGGTCAGGTGGCTATCATGCACTGTTTACCTGGCTGATCATGCACTGATCACATGGCTGTAATACACTGACCACTTGACTGTGCATGCACTGATCACGTGGATGATTATACACTGATCACGTGACTGATCATGCACTGATCATGTGTCTGATCATGCACTGATAAAGTGGTTGATCATGCACTGATCACGTGGCTGAGCATACAGTGATTACATGACTGATCATGCACTAATCACGTTGTGGATCCTGCACTGATCACGTGACTGATCATGCACTAGTCACGTGGCTATCATGCACTGATCACGTGGCTGATCATACACTGATCACGTGCCTGATCATGCACTGATCATGTGCCTGATCATGCACTGATTGCGTAAATTAGCATGCAGTGATCTCGTGTCTGAATTGTGCTGATCATGTGACTAATCAAGAACTGATCACGTGGCTATAATGCACTCATCACGTGACTGGGCACGCACTGAAAATATGGATGACCATACACTGATCACGTCACTGATCACGCACTGATCACGTGACTGATCATGCACTGATCACGTGGCTGATCCTGCACTGATCACGAAGCTGATCATACTCTGATCACGTGAGTGTGCATGCACTGATCACGTGGCTGATCATGCACTGATCACGTGGCTGATCATGCACTGATCACGTGGGTGATCATGAACTGATCACGTGGCTTATCATACACTGCTCACGTGGCTGATCATGCACTAATCACGTTGTGGATGATGCACTGATCACGTGGCTGATCATACACTGATCACGTGGGTGATCATGAACTGATCACGTGGCTGATCATACACTGATCACCTGAATGATCATGCACTAATCACGTTGTGGATCATGCACTGATCACGTGGCTGATCAGGCACTGATCACGTGGCTGATCATACTCTGAACACGAAGCTGAAAATACACTGATCACGTGACTGCATGCACTGATCACATGGCTATCATGCACTGATCACGTGTCTATCATGCACTGATCACGTGACTGCGCATTAACTGAACACATACCTGTTCATGCACTGTTTACGTGGCTATCATGCACTGATCACGTGGCTGATCATGCATTGGTCACGTGGCTGATCATGCACTGATCACGTTGCGTATCATGCACTGATCACATGACGGCGCATGAACTGATCACGTGGATATTATACACTGATCAAGTGACAAATCATGCACTACTCACGTGACTGATCATGCACTGATCACGTGGCTATCATGCACTGATCACGTGACTGATCATGCACTAGACACGTCGCTATCATGCACTGATCACGTTGCTGTTCATACAGTGATCACGTGACTGATCATGCACTGATCACGTGCCTGATCATGCACTGATCACGAAGCTGATCATACTCCAATCACGTGAGTGTGCATGCACTGATCACGTGGCTGATCATGCACTAATCACGTTGTGGATGATGCACTGATCACGAGGCTGATCATACACTGATCACGTGACTGTGCATGCAATGATCACTTGGCTGATCATGTACTGATCACGTGGCTGATCATGCACTGATAACCTGGCTATCATCCACTGATCACGTGAGTGATCATGCACTCTTCACGTGCATGATCATGCACTGATCACGTGTCTTAGCATGCACTAACCATGTTGCTGATCATGCAATGGTCAGGTGGCTATCATGCACTGTTTACCTGGCTGATCATGCACTGATCACATGGCTGTAATACACTGACCACTTGACTGTGCATGCACTGATCACGTGGATGATTATACACTGATCACGTGACTGATCATGCACTGATCATGTGTCTGATCATGCACTGATAAAGTGGTTGATCATGCACTGATCACGTGGCTGAGCATACAGTGATTACATGACTGATCATGCACTAATCACGTTGTGGATCCTGCACTGATCACGTGACTGATCATGCACTAGTCACGTGGCTATCATGCACTGATCACGTGGCTGATCATACACTGATCACGTGCCTGATCATGCACTGATCATGTGCCTGATCATGCACTGATTGCGTAAATTAGCATGCAGTGATCTCGTGTCTGAATTGTGCTGATCATGTGACTAATCAAGAACTGATCACGTGGCTATAATGCACTCATCACGTGACTGGGCACGCACTGAAAATATGGATGACCATACACTGATCACGTCACTGATCACGCACTGATCACGTGACTGATCATGCACTGATCACGTGGCTGATCCTGCACTGATCACGAAGCTGATCATACTCTGATCACGTGAGTGTGCATGCACTGATCACGTGGCTGATCATGCACTGATCACGTGGCTGATCATGCACTGATCACGTGGTGATCATGAACTGATCACGTGGCTATCATACACTGCTCACGTGGCTGATCATGCACTAATCACGTTGTGGATGATGCACTGATCACGTGGCTGATCATACACTGATCACGTGGGTGATCATGAACTGATCACTGTGGCTGATCATACACTGATCACCTGAATGATCATGCACTAATCACGTTGTGGATCATGCACTGATCACGTGGCTGATCAGGCACTGATCACGTGGCTGATCATACTCTGAACACGAAGCTGAAAATACACTGATCACGTGACTGCATGCACTGATCACATGGCTATCATGCACTGATCACGTGTCTATCATGCACTGATCACGTGACTGCGCATTAACTGAACACATACCTGTTCATGCACTGTTTACGTGGCTATCATGCACTGATCACGTGGCTGATCATGCATTGGTCACGTGGCTGATCATGCACTGATCACGTTGCGTATCATGCACTGATCACATGACGGCGCATGAACTGATCACGTGGATATTATACACTGATCAAGTGACAAATCATGCACTACTCACGTGACTGATCATGCACTGATCACGTGGCTATCATGCACTGATCACGTGACTGATCATGCACTAGACACGTCGCTATCATGCACTGATCACGTTGCTGTTCATACAGTGATCACGTGACTGATCATGCACTGATCACGTGCCTGATCATGCACTGATCACGAAGCTGATCATACTCCAATCACGTGAGTGTGCATGCACTGATCACGTGGCTGATCATGCACTAATCACGTTGTGGATGATGCACTGATCACGAGGCTGATCATACACTGATCACGTGACTGTGCATGCAATGATCACTTGGCTGATCATGTACTGATCACGTGGCTGATCATGCACTGATAACCTGGCTATCATCCACTGATCACGTGAGTGATCATGCACTCTTCACGTGCATGATCATGCACTGATCACGTGTCTTAGCATGCACTAACCATGTTGCTGATCATGCAATGGTCAGGTGGCTATCATGCACTGTTTACCTGGCTGATCATGCACTGATCACATGGCTGTAATACACTGACCACTTGACTGTGCATGCACTGATCACGTGGATGATTATACACTGATCACGTGACTGATCATGCACTGATCATGTGTCTGATCATGCACTGATAAAGTGGTTGATCATGCACTGATCACGTGGCTGAGCATACAGTGATTACATGACTGATCATGCACTAATCACGTTGTGGATCCTGCACTGATAACGTGAATGATCATGCACTAGTCACGTGGACTATCATGCAATGATCACGTGCTGCTCATGCACTGATCCCGTGACTGATCATTGCACTGATCATTGTGACCTGCATCATGCACTGATTGCGTACATAGCATGCAGTGATCTCGTGTCTGAATTGTGCTGATCCTGTGACTAATCAAGAACCTGATCACGTGGCTATAATGCACCTCATAGTGACTGGGCACCGCACTGAACATATGGATGACCATACACTGATCACGTCACTGAAACTGCACTGATCCACGCTGGACTGATCATGCACTGATCACGTGGCTGATCCTGCACCGGACACGCAAGCTGATCATACTCTGATCACGTGAGTGTGCATGCACTGATCACGTGGCTGATCATACTGATCACGTGGATCATGCTGATCAGTGCTGTGATCATGAACTGATCACGTGGCTGATCATAATACACTGATCCAACTGGCTGATCATGCACTATCACGTTGTGGATGATGCACTGATCACGTTGCTGATCATACACTGATCACCTGATGATCATGCACTAATCACGTTGTGGATCATGCACTGATCACGTGGCTGATCAGCACTGATCACGTGGCTGATCATACTCTGAACACGAAGCTGAAAATACACTGATCACGTGACTGCATGCACTGATCTCATGGCTATCATGCACTGATCACGTGTCTATCATGCACTGATCACGTGACTGCGCATTAACTGAACACATACCCGTTCATGCACTGTTTACGTGGCTATCATGCACTGATCACGTGGCTGATCATGCATTGGTCACGTGGCTGATCATGCACTGATCACGTTGCGTTATCATGCACTGATCACATGACGGCGCATGACTGATCACGTGGATATTATACACTGATCAAGTGACAAATCATGCACTACTCACGTGACTGATCATGCACTGATCACGTGGCTATCATGCACTGATCACGTGAC
>NW_020868101.1:0-27666 GCF_003369695.1 Bos indicus x Bos taurus
ATCAGTCATGTGATCAGTGATGATACAGCCACGTGATCAGTGCATCATCCACAACGTGATTAGTGCATGATCAGCCACGTGATCAGTGCATGCACACTCACGTGATTGGAGTATGATCAGCTTCGTGATCAGTGCATGATCAGGCACGTGATCAGTGCATGATCAGTCACAGTGATCACTGTATGAACAGCCACGTGATCAGTGCATGATCAGCCACGTGATCAGTGCATGATAGCCACGTGATCAGGGCATGATCAGTCACGTGATTAGTGCATGATTTGTCGCTTGATCAGTGTATAATATCCAGGTGATCAGTTCATGCGCCGTCATGTGATCAGTGCATGATACGCAACGTGATCAGTGCATGATCAGTCACGTGACCAATGCATGATAAGCCACGTGATCAGTGCAGGAAAGCCACGTAAACAGTGCCATGAACAGGTATGTGTTCAGTTAATGCGCAGTCACGTGATCAGTCCATGATAGACACGTGATCAGTGCATGATAGCCATGTGATCAGTGCATGCAGTCACGTGATCACTGTATTTTCAGCTTCGTGTTCAGAGTATGATCAGCCACGTGATCAGTGCCTGATCAGCCAAGTGATCAGTGCATGGTCCACAACGTGATTAGTGCATGATCATTCATGTGATCAGTGTATGATCAGCCACTTGATCAGTTCATGATCACCCACGTGATCAGTGTATGATCAGCCATGTGATCAGTGCATCATGCACAACGTGATTAGTGCATGATCAGCCACGTGAGCAGTGTATGATAAGCCACGTGATCAGTTCATGATCACCCACGTGATCAGTGCATGATCAGCCACGTGATCAGTGCATGATCAGCCACGTGATCAGTGCATGCACACTCACGTGATCAGAGTATGATCAGCTTTGTGATCAGTGCATGATCAGCCACGTGATCAGTGCATGATCAGTCACGTGATCAGTGCGTGATCAGTGACGTGATCAGTGTATGGTCATCCATATTTTCAGTGCGTGCGCAGTCACGTGATCAGTGCATTATAGCCACGTGATCAGTTCTTGATTAGTCACATGATCAGCACAATTCAGACACGAGATCACTGCATGCTAAATTACGCAATCAGTGCATGATCAGGCACGTGATCAGTGCATGATCAGCCACGTGATCAGTGTATGATCAGCCACGTGATCAGTGCATGATAGCCACGTGACTAGTGCATGATCAGTCACGTGATCAGTGCATGATCTACAACGTGATTAGTGCATGATCAGTCATGTAATCACTGTATGCTCAGCCACGTGATCAGTGCATGATCAAGCACTTTATCAGTGCATGATCAGACACATGATCAGTGCATGATCCGTCACGTGATCAGTGTATAAACATCCACATGATCAGTGCATGCACAGTCAAGTGGCCAGTGTATTACAGCCATGTGATCAGTGCATGATCAGCCAGGTAAACAGTGCATGATAGCCACCTGACCATTGCATGATCAGCAACATGGTTAGTGCATGCTAAGACACGTGATCAGTGCATGATCATGCACGTGAAGGGTGCATGATCACTCACGTGATCAGTGGATGATAGCCAGGTTATCAGTGCATGATCGGCCACGTGATCAGTATATGATCAGCCAAGTGATCATTGCATGCACAGTCACGTGATCAGTGTATGATCAGCCTCGTGATCAGTGCAGGATCAGCCACGTGATCAGTGCATGAACAGGCCCGTGATCAGTGCATGATCAGGCTCATGATCAGTGCATGATCAGTCACGTGATCAGTCCATGATCCGTCACGTGAGTAGTGCATGATCAGACATGTGATTAGTGCATGATCAGTCAAGTGATCAGTGCATTATCAGCCACGTGATCAGTGCATGATAGCCACGTGATCAGTGCATGATCAGTCACGTGATTAGTACATGATCTGTCACTTGATCAGTGTATAATATTCACGTGATCAGTTCATGCACCGTCATGTGATCAGTGCATGATACGCAATGAGATTAGTGCATGATCAGTCACGTGATTAATGCATGATCAGCCACGTGATCAGTGGATGCACACTCACGTGATCAGAGTATGATCAGCTTTGTGATCAGTGCATGATCAGCCATGTGATCAGTGCATGATAGCCACGTAAACAGTGCATGAACAGGTATGTGTTCAGTTAATGTGCAGTCACGTGATCAGTGAATGATAAACACGTGATCAGTGCATGATAGCCATGTGATCAGTGCATGCGGTCACGTGATAAGTGTATTTTCAGCTTCATGTTCAGAGTATGATCAGCCACGTGATCAGTACCTGATCAGCCACGTGATCAGAATATGTTCAGCCACGTGACCAGTGTATGATCAGCCACATGATCAGTGCATGATCAGCCACGTGATCAGTGCATGCACAGTTATGTGATCAGGGTATGATCAGCTTCGTGATCAGTGCATGATCAGCCACGTGATCAGTGAATGATCAGGCACGTGAATAGTGCATGATCAGTAATGTGATCAGTGTATGATCAGCGACGTGTTCATTGCATGATCAGCCACGTGATCAATACATGCACAGTCATGTGATCAGTGCATAATCTACAACGTGATTAGTGCATGATCATTCATGTAATCACTGTACGATCAGCCACGTGATAAGTGCAAGATCAGCCACGTGATCAGTGCATGATCAGCCATGTGATCAGTGCATGATCCACAACGTGATTAGTGCATGATCATTCATGTGATCAGTGTATGATCAGCCCCGTGATCAGTTCATGATCACCCACGTGATCAGTGTATGATCAGCCACGTGATCAGTGCATCATCCACAACGTGATTAGTGCATGATCAGCCACGTGAGCAGTGTATGATAAGCCACGTGATCAGTTCATAATCACCCACGTGATCGTGCATGCACACTCACATGATCAGAGTATGATCAGCTTCGTGATCAGTGCATGATCAGTCACGTGATCAGTGCCTGATCAGTGACGTGATCAGTGTATGGTCATCCATATTTTCAGTGCGTGCCCAGTCACGTGATCAGTGCATTATAGCCACGTGATCAGTTCTTGATTAGTCACATGATCAGCATATTTCAGACACGAGATCACTGCATGCTAAGTTATGCAATCAGTGCATGATCAGGCACGTGATCAGTGTATGATCAGCCACGTGATCAGTGCATGATAGCCGCGTGACTAGTGCATGATCAGTCACGTGATCAGTGCATGATGCACAACGTGATTAGTGCATGATCAGTCATGTAATCACTGTATGCTCAGCCACGTGATCAGTGCATGATCAACCACTTTATCAGTGCATGATCAGACACATGATCAGTGCATGATCAGTCACGTGATCAGTGTATAATCATCCACATGATCAGTGCATACACAGTCAAGTGGTCAGTGTATTACAGCCATGTGATCAGTGCATGATCAGCCAGGTAAACAGTGCATGATAGCCACCTGACCATTGCATGATCAGCAACATGGTTAGTGCATGCTAAGACACGTGATCAGTGCATGATCATGCACGTGAAGAGTGCATGATCACTCACGTGATCAGTGGATGATAGCCAGGTTATCAGTGCAAGTTCAGCCACGTAATCAGTACATGATCAGCCAAGTGATCATTGCATGCACAGTCACGTGATCAGTGTATGATCAGCCTCGTGATCAGGGCAGGATCAGCCACGTGATCAGTGCATGAACAGGCCCGTGATCAGTGCATAATCAGGCTCATGATCAGTGCATGATCAGTCACGTGATCAGTCCATGATCAGTCACGTGAGTAGTGCATGATCAGAGACGTGATCAGTGCATGATCAGTCAAGTGATCAGTGCATTATCAGCCACGTGATCAGTGCAGTATCAGCAACGTGTTCAGTGCATGATCATGCACGTGAGGAATGCATGATCAGTCACGAGATCAGTGCATGGTAAGTCACGTGTTCAGTGCATGATCTGTCACGTGATCAGTGTGTGATCATCCATATGATCAGTGCATGCGCAATCTCGAGATCATTGCATGATAGCGACGTGATCACTGCATGATCAGTCACGTGATCAGTGCATGATCAGTCATGTGATCAGTGCATGATCAGCCATTTTTTTAGTGCATAAGCAGTCAAGTGATCAGCGTATTATCATCCACGTGATCAGTGCATGCGCAGTCAAGTGATCAGTGCATGCAGTCTCGTGATCAGTGTATTTTAAGCTTCATGTTCAGAGTACGATCAGCCACGTGATCAGTGCCTGATCAGCCACGTGATCAGTGTATCATCAGCCACATGATCAGTGCATGATCAGCCACATGATCAGTGCATGCACAGTCCTGTGATCAGTGTAAGATCAGCTTCGTGATCAGTGCATGATCAGCCACGTGATCAGTGCATGATCAGCCACATGATCAATGCATGCACATTCATGTGATCAGTGCATGATCCACAACGTGATTAGTGCATGATCAGTCATGTAATCACTGTATGATCAGCCACGTGATAAGTGCAAGAACAGCCACGTGATCAGTGCATGATCCACAACGTGATTAGTTCATGATCAGTCATGTGATCAGTGTATGATCAGCCACGTGATCAGTGCATCATCCACAACGTGATTAGTGCATGATCAGCCACGTGATCAGTGCATGCACACTCACGTGATTGGAGTATGATCAGCTTCGTGATCAGTGCATGATCAGGCACGTGATCAGTGCATGATCAGCCACGTGATCAGTGCATGATCAGTCACGTGATTAGTGCATGATTTGTCGCTTGATCAGTGTATAATATCCACGTGATCAGTTCATGCGCCGTCATGTGATCAGTGCATGATACGCAACGTGATCAGTGCATGATCAGTCACGTGACCAATGCATGATAAGCCACGTGATCAGTGCATGAAAGCCACGTAAACAGTGCATGAACAGGTATGTGTTCAGTTAATGCCCAGTCACGTGATCAGTCCATGATAGACACGTGATCAGTGCATGATAGCCATGTGATCAGTGCATGCAGTCACGTGATCACTGTATTTTCAGCTTCGTGTTCAGAGTATGATCAGCCACGTGATCAGTGCCTGATCAGCCAAGTGATCAGTGCATGGTCCACAACGTGATTAGTGCATGATCATTCATGTGATCAGTGTATGATCAGCCACTTGATCAGTTCATGATCACCCACGTGATCAGTGTATGATCAGCCATGTGATCAGTGCATCATCCACAACGTGATTAGTGCATGATCAGCCACGTGAGCAGTGTATGATAAGCCACGTGATCAGTTCATGATCACCCACGTGATCAGTGCATGATCAGCCACGTGATCAGTGCATGATCAGTCACGTGATTAGTGCATGATTTGTCGCTTGATCAGTGTATAATATCCACGTGATCAGTTCATGCGCCGTCATGTGATCAGTGCATGATACGCAACGTGATCAGTGCATGATCAGTCACGTGACCAATGCATGATAAGCCACGTGATCAGTGCATGAAAGCCACGTAAACAGTGCATGAACAGGTATGTGTTCAGTTAATGCCCAGTCACGTGATCAGTCCATGATAGACACGTGATCAGTGCATGATAGCCATGTGATCAGTGCATGCAGTCACGTGATCACTGTATTTTCAGCTTCGTGTTCAGAGTATGATCAGCCACGTGATCAGTGCCTGATCAGCCAAGTGATCAGTGCATGGTCCACAACGTGATTAGTGCATGATCATTCATGTGATCAGTGTATGATCAGCCACTTGATCAGTTCATGATCACCCACGTGATCAGTGTATGATCAGCCATGTGATCAGTGCATCATCCACAACGTGATTAGTGCATGATCAGCCACGTGAGCAGTGTATGATAAGCCACGTGATCAGTTCATGATCACCCACGTGATCAGTGCATGATCAGCCACGTGATCAGTGCATGATCAGCCACGTGATCAGTGCATGATCAGTAACGTGATCAGAGTATGATCAGCTTGGTGATCAGTGCATGATCAGCCACGTGATCAGTGCATGATCAGTCACGTGATCAGTGCCTGATCAGTGACGTGATCAGTGTATGGTCATCCATATTTTCAGTGCGTGCGCAGTCACGTGATAAGTGCATTATAGCCACGTGATCAGTTCTTGATTAGTCACATGATCAGCACAATTCAGACACGAGATCACTGCATGCTAAATTACGCAATCAGTGCATGATCAGGCACGTGATCAGTGCATGATCAGGCACGTGATCAGTGTATGATCAGCCACGTGATCAGTGCATGATAGCCACGTGACTAGTGCATGATCAGTCACGTGATCAGTACATGATCCACAACGTGATTAGTGCATGATCAGTCATGTAATCACTGTATGCTCAGCCCCGTGATCAGTGCATGATCAAGCACTTTATCAGTGCATGATCAGACACATGATCAGTGCATGATCAGTCACGTGATCAGTGTATAATCATCCACATGATCAGTGCATGCACAGTCAAGTGGCCAGTGTATTACAGCCATGTGATCAGTGCATGATCAGCCAGGTAAACAGTGCATGATAGCCACCTGTCCATTGCATGATCAGCAACATGGTTAGTGCATGCTAAGACACGTGATCAGTGCATGATCAGCTTCGTGATCAGTGCATGATCAGCCTCGTGATCAGTGCATATCAGCCACGTGATCAGTGCATATCAGCCACCTGATCAGTGCATGATAGCCTAGTGACTAGTGCATGATCAGTCACGCGATCAGTGCATGATCAGCCACGGGACAGGGCATGATCGCCATGTGATCGGCACATGATAGCTACGTGATCTGTGCATGATCAGCCACGTAATCAGTGCATTATCAGCCACTTGATCACAGTATGATCAGCCACGTGATCAGTGCATGTGCAGTCACGTGATCTGTGCATGATCAGCCAAGTGATCAGTTCATGCACAGTCACGTGATCACTGTATGCTCAGCCACGTGATCAGTGCATGATCATCCACGTGATTAGTGCATGCACAGTCATATTATAAGTGTATGATAGGCTTCGTGTTCAGTGCATATTTAGTTACGTGATTAATGTATGATAAGCCACGTAATCAGTGCATGATAGCCACGTGATCAGTGCCTGATCAGTCACGTGATCAGTGCATATGCAGTCACGTGATCAGTGTATGATCATCCACGTGATCAGAGTATGATCAGCCACGTGATCAGTGCATGATCAGCCACGTGATCAGTGTATGATCAGCCACGTAATCAGTGTATTATCAGCCACATGATCAGTGCATGATCCACAACGTGATTAATGCATGATCAGTCATGTGATCAGTGTATGATCAGCCACGTGACCAGTGCATCATCCACAACGTGATTAGTGCATGATCAGCCACGTGATCAGTGTATGATAAGCCACGTGATAAGTGCATGATCACCCACGGGATCAGAGCATGTTCAGCCACATGATCAGTGCATGATCAGCCATGTGATCATTGCATGCACACTCACGTGATCAGTATATGATCAGCTTCGAGATCAGTGCATGATCAGCCACGTGATCAGTCCATGATCAGTCACGTGAGTAGTGCATAATCAGACATGTGATCAGTGCATGATCAGTCAAGTGATCAGTGCATTATCAGCCGCGTGATCAGTGCATGATAGCCACGTGATCAGTGCATGATCAGTCACGTGATTAGTACATGATCTGTCACTTGATCAGTGTATAATATTCACGTGATCAGTTCATGCACCGTCATGTGATCAGTGCATGATACGCAACGAGATCAGTGCATGATCAGTCACATGGTCAGTGTATGATCAGCCACGGGATTAGGCATGATAGCCAGGTGACTAGTGCATGATCAGTCATGCGATCAGTGCATGATCAGCCACGTGATCAGTGCATGATCAATTACGTGATCATTGCATGATCAGTCACGTGACCAGTACATGGTAGCTATGTGATCATTGCATGATCAGCCTAGTGAGCAGGGCATGATAGCCACGTCATCAGTGCATGATCAGTCACGTGGTCAGTGCATGATCAATTACGTGATCAGTGCATGATCAGTCACGTGACCAGTACATGGTAGCTACGTGATCATTGCATGTTCAGCCACGTGAGCAGTGCATGATATCCACGTGATCAGTGCCTGATACCCACGTGATCAGTTCATGATTAGTCACGTGATCTGTGCATGACAGGCACGGGATCAGTGTATGATATCCACGTGATCATTGCATTATAGCCACGTGATCAGTTCATGATTAGTCACGTGATCTGTGCATGACCAGGCACGTGATCAGTGTATGATCAGCCACGTGATCAGTGCATGATAGCCACGTGATCAGTGCATGATCAGTCACGTGATCAGTGCATGAACAGTCACGTGATCAGTGCATGATGATCCACGTGAACAGTGCATGATCAATTTCGTGATCAGTGCATGATCAGTCACGTGACCAGTACATTGTAGCTACGTGAACATTGCATGATCAACCACGTGAGCAGTGCATGATAGCCACGTGATCATTGCATGATCACTTCCTTGAGCTGTGTATGATCAGCCACGTGATCAGTGCATGATCCACAACCTGATTAGTGCATGATCAGGCACGTGATCAGTGCATGATAGCCACGTGATCAGTGCATGATCAGTCAACTGATCAGTGCATGATCTGTCACTTGATCAGTGTATGATATCCACGTGATCAGTTCATGCGCAGTCAAGTGATCAGTGCATGCAGTCTCGTGATCAGTGTATTTTAAGCTTCGTGTTCAGAGTACGATCAGCCACGTGATCAGTGCCTGATCAGCCACGTGATCAGTGTATCATCAGCCACATGATCAGTGCATGATCAGCCACATGATCAGTGCATGCACAGTCCTGTGATCAGTGTATGATCAGCTTCGTGATCAGTGCATGATCAGCCACGTGATCAGTGCATGATCAGCCACATGATCAATGCATGCACATTCATGTGATCAGTGCATGATCCACAACGTGATTAGTGCATGATCAGTCATGTAATCACTGTATGATCAGCCACGTGATAAGTGCAAGAACAGCCACGTGATCAGTGCATGATCCACAACGTGATTAGTTCATGATCAGTCATGTGATAAGTGTATGATCAGCCACGTGATCAGTGCATCATCCACAACGTGATTAGTGCATGATCAGCCACGTGATCAGTGCATGCACACTCACGTGATTGGAGTATGATCAGCTTCGTGATCAGTGCATGATCAGGCACGTGATCAGTGCATGATCAGTCACGTGATCACTGTATGAACAGCCACGTGATCAGTGCATGATCAGCCACGTGATCAGTGCATGATAGCCACGTGATCAGTGCATGATCAGTCACGTGATTAGTGCATGATTTGTCGCTTGATCAGTGTATAATATCCACGTGATCAGTTCATGCGCCGTCATGTGATCAGTGCATGATACGCAACGTGATCAGTGCATGATCAGTCACGTGACCAATGCATGATAAGCCACGTGATCAGTGCAGGAAAGCCACGTAAACAGTGCATGAACAGGTATGTGTTCAGTTAATGCGCAGTCACGTGATCAGTCCATGATAGACACGAGATCAGTGCATGATAGCCATGTGATCAGTGCATGCAGTCACGTGATCGCTGTATTTTCAGCTTCGTGTTCAGAGTATGATCAGCCACGTGATCAGTGCCTGATCAGCCAAGTGATCAGTGCATGGTCCACAAAGTGATTAGTGCATGATCATTCATGTGATCAGTGTATGATCAGCCACTTGATCAGTTCATGATCACCCACGTGATCAGTGTATGATCAGCCACGTGATCAGTGCATGATAGCCACGTGACTAGTGCATGATCAGTCACGTGATCAGTGCATGATCTACAACGTGATTAGTGCATGATCAGTCATGTAATCACTGTATGCTCAGCCACGTGATCAGTGCATGATCAAGCACTTTATCAGTGCATGATCAGACACATGATCAGTGCATGATCCGTCACGTGATCAGTGTATAATCATCCACATGATCAGTGCATGCACAGTCAAGTGGCCAGTGAATTACAGCCATGTGATCAGTGCATGATCAGCCAGGTAAACAGTGCATGATAGCCACCTGACCATTGCATGATCAGCAACATGGTTAGTGCATGCTAAGACACGTGATCAGTGCATGATCATGCACGTGAAGGGTGCATGATCACTCACGTGATCAGTGGATGATAGCCAGGTTATCAGTACATGATCGGCCACGTGATCACTATATGATCAGCCAAGTGATCACTGCATGCACAGTCACGTGATCAGTGTATGATCAGCCTCGTGATCAGTGCAGGATCAGCCACGTGATCAGTGCATGAACAGGCCCGTGATCAGTGCATGATCAGGCTCATGATCAGTGCATGATCAGTCACGTGATCAGACCATGATCAGTCACGTGAGTAGTGCATGATCAGACATGTGATTAGTGCATGATAAGTCAAGTGATCAGTGCATTTTCAGCCACGTGATCAGTGCATGATAGCCACGTGATCAGTGCATGATCAGTCACGTGATTAGTACATGATCTGTCACTTGATCAGTGTATAATATTCACGTGATCAGTTCATGCACCGTCATGTGATCAGTGCATGATACGCAACGAGATTAGTGCATGATCAGTCACGTGATTAATGCATGATGAGCCACGTGATCAGTGCATGATAGCCACGTAAACAGTGCATGAACAGGTATGTGTTCAGTTAATGCGCAGTCACGTGATCAGTGCATGATAAACACGTGATCAGTGCATGATAGCCATGTGATCAGTGCATGCGATCACGTGATAAGTGTATTTTCAGCTTCATGTTCAGAGTATGATCAGCCACGTGATCAGTGCCTGATCAGCCACGTGATCAGAATATGTTCAGCCACGTGACCAGTGTATGATCAGCCACATGATCAGTGCATGATCAGCCACGTGATCAGTGCATGCACAGTTATGTGATCAGGGTATGATCAGCCACGTGATCAGTGAATGATCAGGCACGTGAATAGTGCATGATCAGTAATGTGATCAGTGTATGATCAGCCACGTGTTCATTGCATGATCAGCCACGTGATCAATACATGCACAGTCATGTGATCAGTGCATAATCTACAACGTGATTAGTGCATGATCATTCATGTAATCACTGTACGATCAGCCACGTGATAAGTGCAAGATCAGCCACGTGATCAGTGTATGATCAGCCACGTGATCAGTGCATGATCCACAACGTGATTAGTGCATGATCATTCATGTGATCAGTGTATGATCAGCCCCGTGGTCAGTTCATGATCACCCACGTGATCAGTGTATGATCAGCCACGTGATCAGTGCATCATCCACAACGTGATTAGTGCATGATCAGCCACGTGAGCAGTGTATGATAAGCCACGTGATCAGTTCATAATCACCCACGTGATCAGTGCATGCACACTCACGTGATCAGAGTATGATCAGCTTCGTGATCAGTGCATGATCAGTCACGTGATCAGTGCCTGATCAGTGACGTGATCAGTGTATGGTCATCCATATTTTCAGTGCGTGCCCAGTCACGTGATCAGTGCATTATAGCCACGTGATCAGTTCTTGATTAGTCACATGATCAGCATATTTCAGACACGAGATCACTGCATGCTAAGTTATGCAATCAGTGCATGATCAGGCACGTGATCAGTGTATGATCAGCCACGTGATCAGTGCATGATAGCCGCGTGACTAGTGCATGACCAGTCACGTGATCAGTGCATGATGCACAACGTGATTAGTGCATGATCAGTCATGTAATCACTGAATGCTCAGCCACGTGATCAGTGCATGATCAACCACTTTATAAGTGCATGATCAGACACATGATCAGTGCATGATCCGTCACGTGATCAGTGTATAATCATCCACATGATCAGTGCATGCACAGTCAAGTGGCCAGTGTATTACAGCCATGTGATCAGTGCATGATCAGCCAGGTAAACAGTGCATGATAGCCACCTGACCATTGCATGATCAGCAACATGGTTAGTGCATGCTAAGACACGTGATCAGTGCATGATCATGCACGTGAAGGGTGCATGATCACTCACGTGATCAGTGGATGATAGCCAGGTTATCAGTGCATGATCGGCAATGTGATCAGTATATGATCAGCCAAGTGATCATTGCATGCACAGTCACGTGATCAGTGTATGATCAGCCTCGTGATCAGTGCATGTACAGGCCCGTGATCAGTGCATGATCAGGCTCATGATCAGTGCATGATCAGTCACGTGATCAGTCCATGATCAGTCACGTGAGTAGTGCATGATCAGACATGTGATTAGGGCATGATCAGTCAAGTGATCAGTGCATTATCAGCCACGTGATCAGTGCATGATAGCCACGTGATCAGTGCATGATCATTCACGTGATTAGTACATGATCTGTCACTTGATCAGTGTATAATATTCACGTGATCAGTTCATACACCGTCATGTGATCAGTGCATGATACTCAACGAGATCAGTGCATGATCAGTCACGTGATTAATGCATGATGAGCCACGTGATCAGTGCATGATAGCCACGTAAACAGTGCATGAACAGGTATGTGTTCAGTTAATGCGCAGTCACGTGATCAGTGCATGATAAACACGTGATCAGTGCATGATAGCCATGTGATCAGTGCATGCAGTCACGTGATAAGTGTATTTTCAGCTTCATGTTCAGAGTATGATCAGCCACGTGATCAGTGCCTGATCAGCCACGTGATCAGAGTATGTTCAGCCACGTGACCAGTGTATGATCAGCCACATGATCAGTGCATGATCAGCCACGTGATCAGTGCATGCACAGTTATGTGATCAGGGTATGATCAGCTTCGTGATCAGTGCATGATCAGCCACGTGATCAGTGAATGATCAGGCACGTGAATAGTGCATGATCAGTAATGTGATCAGTGTATGATCAGCCACGTGTTCACTGCATGATCAGCCACGTGATCAATACATGCACAGTCATGTGATCAGTGCATAATCTACAACGTGATTAGTGCATGATCATTCATGTGATCAGTGTATGATCAGCCACGTGATCAGTTCATGATCACCCACGTGATCAGTGTATGATCAGCCACGTGATCAGTGCATCATCCACAACGTAATTAGTGCATGATCAGCCACTTGAGCAGTGTATGATAAGCCACGTGATCAGTTCATAATCACCCACGTGATCAGTGCATGATCAGCCACGTGATCAGTGCATGATCAGCCACGTGGTCAGTGCATGATCAGTGACGTGATCAGTGCATGATCAGCCACGTGATCAGTGCATGATCAGTCACGTGATCAGTGACGTGATCAGTGTATGGTCATCCATATTTTCAGTGCGTGCGCAGTCACGTGATCAGTGCATTATAGCCACGTGATCAGTTCTTGATTAGTCACATGATCAGCACAATTCAGACAGGAGGTCACTGCATGCGAAGTTACGCAATCAGTGCATGATCAGGCACGTGATCAGTGCATGATCAGGCACGTGATCAGTGTATGATCAGCCACGTGATCAGTGCATGATAGCCACGTGACTAGTGCATGTTCAGTCACGTGATCAGTGCATGATCCACAACATGATTAGTGCATGATCAGTCATGTAATCACTGTATGCTCAGCCACATGATCAGTGCATGATCAAGCACTTTATCAGTGCATGATCAGACACATGATCAGTGCATGATCAGTCACGTGATCAGTGCATAATCATCCACATGATCAGTGCATGCACAGTCAAGTGGTCAGTGTATTACAGCCATGTGATCAGTGCATGATCAGCCAGGTAAACAGTGCATGATAGCCACCTGACCATTGCATGATCAGCAACATGGTTAGTGCATGCTAAGACAAGTGATCAGTGCATGATCATGCACGTGAAGAGTGCATGATCACTCACGTGATCAGTGGATGATAGCCAGGTTATCAGTGCATGATCGGCCATGTGATCAGTATATGATCAGCCAAGTGATCATTGCATGCACAGTCACGTGATCAGTGTATGATCAGCCTCGTGATCAGTGCAGGATCAGCCACGTGATCAGTGCATGTACAGGCCCGTGATCAGTGCATGATCAGGCTCATGATCAGTGCATGATCAGTCACGTGATCAGTCCATGATCAGTCACGTGAGTAGTGCATGATCAGACATGTGATTAGGGCATGATCAGTCAAGTGATCAGTGCATTATCAGCCACGTGATCAGTGCATGATATCCACGTGATCAGTGCATGATCATTCACGTGATTAGTACATGATCTGTCACTTGATCAGTGTATAATATTCACGTGATCAGTTCATACACCGTCATGTGATCAGTGCATGATACTCAACGAGATTAGTGCATGATCAGTCACGTGATTAATGCATGATGAGCCACGTGATCAGTGCATGATAGCCACGTAAACAGTGCATGAACAGGTATGTGTTCAGTTAATGCGCAGTCACGTGATCAGTGCATGATAAACACGTGATCAGTGCATGATAGCCATGTGATCAGTGCATGCAGTCACGTGATAAGTGTATTTTCAGCTTCATGTTCAGAGTATGATCAGCCACGTGATCAGTGCCTGATCAGCCACGTGATCAGAGTATGTTCAGCCACGTGACCAGTGTATGATCAGCCACATGATCAGTGCATGATCAGCCACGTGATCAGTGCATGCACTGTTATGTGATCAGGGTATGATCAGCTTCGTGATCAGTGCATGATCAGCCACGTGATCAGTGAATGATCAGGCACGTGAATAGTGCATGATCAGTAATGTGATCAGTGTATGATCAGCCACGTGTTCACTGCATGATCAGCCACGTGATCAATACATGCACAGTCATGTGATCAGTGCATAATCTACAACGTGATTAGTGCATGATCATTCATGTGATCAGTGTATGATCAGCCACGTGATCAGTTCATGATCACCCACGTGATCAGTGTATGATCAGCCACGTGATCAGTGCATCATCCACAACGTAATTAGTGCATGATCAGCCACTTGAGCAGTGTATGATAAGCCACGTGATCAGTTCATAATCACCCACGTGATCAGTGCATGATCAGCCACGTGATCAGTGCATGATCAGCCACGTGATCAGTGCATGATCAGTGACATGATCAGTGCATGATCAGCCACGTGATCAGTGCATGATCAGTCACGTGATCAGTGTATGGTCATCCATATTTTCAGTGCGTGCGCAGTCACGTGATCAGTGCATTATAGCCACGTGATCAGTTCTTGATTAGTCACATGATCAGCACAATTCAGACAGGAGGTCACTGCATGCGAAGTTACGCAATCAGTGCATGATCAGGCACGTGATCAGTGCATGATCAGGCACGTGATCAGTGTATGATCAGCCACGTGATCAGTGCATGATAGCCACGTGACTAGTGCATGTTCAGTCACGTGATCAGTGCATGATCCACAACATGATTAGTGCATGATCAGTCATGTAATCACTGTATGCTCAGCCACATGATCAGTGCATGATCAAGCACTTTATCAGTGCATGATCAGACACATGATCAGTGCATGATCAGTCAGGTGATCAGTGTATAATCATCCACATGATCAGTGCATGCACAGTCAAGTGGTCAGTGTATTACAGCCATGTGATCAGTGCATGATCAGCCAGGTAAACAGTGCATGATAGCCACCTGACCATTGCATGATCAGCAACATGGTTAGTGCATGCTAAGACAAGTGATCAGTGCATGATCATGCACGTGAAGAGTGCATGATCACTCACGTGATCAGTGGATGATAGCCAGGTTATCAGTGCAAGTTCAGCCACGTGATGAGTACATGATCAGCCAAGTGGTCATTGCATGCACAGTCACGTGATCAGTGTATGATCAGCCTCGTGATCAGTGCAGGATCAGCCACGTGATCAGTGCATGATCAGGCTCATGATCAGTGCATGATCAGTCACGTGATCAGTCCATGATCAGTCACGTGAGTAGTGCATGATCAGACACGTGATCAGTGCATGATCAGTCAAGTGATGAGTGCATTATGAGCCACGTGATCAGTGTAGGACCAGCCACGTGGTCAGTGCATGATCAGGCACGTAAAGAATGCATGATCAGTCACGAGATCAGTGTATTAGAGCCAGGTTAACAGTGCATGATCAGCCACGTGATCAGTGCATGATAGCCACGTAATCAGTGCATGGTCAGTCACGTGATCACTGTATGATCAGCCACGAGATCAGTACATGATAGCAACCTGATCAGAGCATGATACGCAATGGGATTTGTGCATGATCAGCCACCTGATCAGTGTACGATCATACATGTGATCAGTGCATGATCAGCCACGTGATCATTGTATGATCAGCCACGTGATGAGTGCATAATCTGCAACGTGATTAATGTATGATCAGCCACGTGATCAGTGTATGATCAGCCACGTAATCAGTGTATTATAAGCCAAGTGATCAGTGCATGATCCACAACGTGATTAGTGCATGATCAGTCATGTGGTCAGTGTATGATCAGCCACGTGACCAGTGCATCATCCACAACGTGATTAGTGCATGATCAGCCACGTGATCAGTGTATGATAAGCCACGTGATAAGTGCATGATCACCCACTGGATCAGAGCATGTACAGCCACGTGATCAGTGCATGATCATCCATGTGATCATTGCATGCACACTCACGTGATCAGTGTATGATCAGCTTCGAGATCAGTGCATGATCAGCCACGTGATCAGTCCATGATCAGTCACGTGAGTAGTGCATAATCAGACATGTGATCAGTGCATGATCAGTCAAGTGATCAGTGCATTATCAGCCACGTGATCAGTGCATGATAGCCACGTGATCAGTGCATGATCAGTCACGTGATTAGTACATGATCTGTCACTTGATCAGTGTATAATATTCACGTGATCAGTTCATTCACCGTCATGTGATCATTGCATGATACACAACGAGATCAGTGCATGATCAGTCACATGGTCAGTGTATGATCAGCCATGGGATTAGGCAAGATAGCCAGGTGACTAGTGCATGATCAGTCACGCGATCAGTGCATGATCAGCCACGATATCAGTGCTCGCACACTCACGTGATCAGTGTATGATCAACTTCGTGATCAGTGCATGATCAGTCACATGATCAGTGCATGTGCAGTCACGTGATCAGTGCATGATCAGTCACATGATCAGTGCACGTGCAGTCACGTGATTAGTGCATGATAAGTCACGTGTTCAGGGCATGATCTGTCACGTGATCAGTGTGTGATCATCCATATGATCAGTGCATGCGCAATCTCGAGATCAGTGCATGATAGCGACGTGATCACTGCATGATTAGTCACGTGATCTGTTCCAGATCAGCTACGTGATTAGTGCATGATAGCCAGGTGATCAGTGCATGATCCACAACGTGATTAGTGCATGATCATTCATGTGATCAGTGTATGATCAGACACGGGATCAGTTCATGATCACCCACGTGATCAGTGTATGATCAGCCATGTGATCAGTGCATCATCCACAACGTGATTAGTGCATGATCAGCCACGTGAGCAGTGTATGATAAGCCTCGTGATCAGTTCATGATCACCCACGTGATCAGTGCATAATCAGCCACGTGATCAGTGCATGATCAGCCACGTGATCAGTGCATGAACACTCACGTGATCACTGTATGATCAGCCTCGAGATCAGTGCATGATCAGCCACGTGATCAGTCCATGATCAGTCACGTGAGTAGTGCATAATCAGACATGTGATCAGTGCATGATCAGTCAAGTGATCAGTGCATTATCAGCCACGTGATCAGTGCATGATAGCCACGTGATCAGTGCATGATAAGCCACCTGATCAGTGCATGCACACTCACGTGATCAGAGTATGATCAGCTTTGTGATCAGTGCATGATCAGCCATGTGATCAGTGCATGATCAGTCACGTGATCAGTGCCTGATCAGCGACGTGATCAGTGTATGGTCATCCATATTTTCAGTGCGTGCGCAGTCACGTGATCAGTGCATTATAGCCACGTGATCAGTTCTTGATTAGTCACATGATCAGCACAATTCAGACACGAGATCACTGCATGCTAAATTACGCAATCACTGCATGATCAGGCACGTGATCAGTGCATGATCAGGCACGTGATCAGTGTATGATCAGCCACGTGATCAGTGCATGATAGCCACGTGACTAGTGCATGATCAGTCACGTGATCAGTGCATGATCCACAACGTGATTAGTGCATGATCAGTCATGTAATCACTGTATGCTCAGCCACGTGATCAGTGCATGATCAAGCACTTTATCAGTGCATGATAAGACACATGATCAGTGCATGATCCGTCATGTGATCAGTGTATAATCATCCACATGATCAGTGCATGCACAGTCAAGTGGCCAGTGTATTACAGCCATGTGATCAGTGCATGATCAGCCAGGTAAACAGTGCATGATAGCCACCTGACCATTGCATGATCAGCAACATGGTTAGTGCATGCTAAGACACGTGATCAGTGCATGATCATGCACGTGAAGGGTGCATGATCACTCACGTGATCAGTGGATGATAGCCAGGTTATCAGTGCATGATCGGCCACGTGATCAGTATATGATCAGCCAAGTGATCATTGCATGCACAGTCACGTGATCAGCGTATGATCAACTTCGTGATCAGTGCATGATCAGCTATGTGATCAGTGCATGCTCAGTCACATGATCAGTGTATGCTCAACTTTGTGATCAGTGCATGATCAGCTACATGATCAGTGCATGCTCAGTCACATGATCAGTGCATGTGCAGTCACGTGATCAGTGCATGATAAGTCACGTGTTCAGTGCATGATCTGTCACGTGATCAGTGTGTGATCATCCATATGATCAGTGCATGCGCAATCTCGAGATCATTGCATGATAGCGACGTGAGCACTGCATGATTAGTCACGTGATCTGTTCCAGATCAGCTAAGTGATTAGTGCATGATAGCCAGGTGATCAGTGCATGATCAGTCACGTGATCAGTGTATGATCAACCACGTGATCAATGCATGATAGCCACCAGATCAGTGCATGATCAGTCACGTGATCAGTGCATGATCTGTCACGTGTCCTGTGTATGATATCTAAGTGATCAGTTCTTGCGCAGTCATGTGATCAGTGCATGATAGCTAAGTGATCAGTGCCTGATCAACCACGTGATCAGAGCAAGATTGCCACGTGATCAGTGCATGATTATTTAGGTGATCAATGTATGATAAGCCACATTATCAGTGCATGATAGCCACGGGACCAGTGCATGATCAGTCACGTGATCATGGCATGCGAAGTCATGTGATCAGTGCATGATAGCTATGTGATCAGTGCATAATCAGTCACGTGATCAGTGCATGATCAGCCACGTGATCAGTACATGATCAGCCAAGTGATCATTGCATGCACAGTCACGTGATCAGTGTATGATCAGCCTCGTGATCAGTGCAGGATCACCCACGTGATCAGTGCATGAACAGGCCCGTGATCAGTGCATGATCAGGCTCATGATCAGTGCATGATCAGTCACGTGATCAGTCCATGATCAGTCACGTGAGTAGTGCATGATCAGACACGTGATCAGTGCATGATCAGTCAAGTGATCAGTGCAAGATCAGCCACGTGATCAGTGCATGATAGCCACGTGATCAGTGCATGATCAGTCACGTGATTAGTACATGATCTGTCACTTGATCAGTGTATAATGTTCACGTGATCAGTTCATGCACCGTCATGTGATCAGTGCATGATACGCAACGAGATCAGTGCATGATCAGTCAAGTGATCAGTGCATTATCAGCCACGTGATCAGTGCAAGATCAGCCACGTGATCAGTGCATGATCAGGCATGTGAAGAATGCATGATCAGTCAAGAGATCAGTGTATTATAGCCAGGTTAACAGTGCATGATCAGCCACGTGATCAGTGCATGATAGCCACGTAATCAGTGCATGGTCAGTCACGTGATCACTGTATGATCAGCCACGTGATCAGTACATGATAGCAACCTGATCAGAGCATGATATGCAATGGGATTTGTGCATGATCAGCCACGTTATCAGTGTACGATCATACATGTGATCAGTGCATGATCAGCCACGTGATCATTGTATGATCAGCCACGTGATGAGTGCATGATCAGCCACGTGATCAGTGTTTGATCAGCCACGTGTTCAGTGCATGATCAGCCACGTGATCAGTGTTTGATCAGCCACGTGTTCAGTGCATGATAGACACGTTATCAGTGCATGATAGCCACGTGATCATTGTCTACAATTACGTGAACACTGCATGTGCAGGCTCATGATCAGTGCATAATAGCCACGTGATCAGTGAATGATCAGTCATGTGATCAGTGCCTCATCAGTAACGTCATCAGTGTATTATCATCCACATGATCAGTGCATGCGCAGTCACGTGATCAGTGCATTATAGCCACGTGATCAGTTCTTGTTTAGTCACATGATCAGCACCATTCAGACACGAGATCACTGCATGCTAAGTCACGTGACCAGTTCATGTTCCGCCATGTGATTAGTGCATGATCAGCCACATTATAAATGCGTGATCATCCACGTGATTATTGCATGCAAAATCAAGTGATCAATGCATGGTAGTCACGTGATCTATGCATGATCAGTCACGTGATCAGTGCATGATCAGTCATGTGATCAGTGCATGATCAGCCATTTTTTTAGTGCATAAGCAGTCAAGTGATCAGCGTATTATCATCCACGTGATCAGTGCATGCGCAGTCAAGTGATCAGTGCATGCAGTCTTGTGATCAGTGTATTTTAAGCTTCGTGTTCAGAGTACGATCAGCCACGTGATCAGTGCCTGATGAGCCACGTGATCAGTGTATCATCAGCCACATGATCAGTGCATGATCAGCCACATGATCAGTGCATGCACAGTCCTGTGATCAGTGTAATATCAGCTTCGTGATCAGTGCATGATCAGCCACATGATCGATGCATGCACATTCATTTGATCAGTGCATGATCCACAACGTGATTAGTGCATGATCAGTCATGTAATCACTGTATGATCAGCCACGTGATAAGTGCAAGAACAGCCACGTGATCAGTGCATGATCCACAACGTGATTAGTTCATGATCAGTCATGTGATCAGTGTATGATCAGCCACGTGATCAGTGCATCATCCACAACGTGATTAGTGCATGATCAGCCACGTGATCAGTGCATGCACACTCACGTGATTGGAGTATGATCAGCTTCGTGATCAGTGCATGATCAGGCACGTGATCAGTGCATGATCAGTCACGTGATCACTGTATGAACAGCCACGTGATCAGTGCATGATCAGCCACGTGATCAGTGCATGATAGCCACGTGATCAGTGCATGATCAGTCACGTGATTAGTGCATGATTTGTCGCTTGATCAGTGTATAATATCCACGTGATCAGTTCATGCACCGTCATGTGATCAGTGCATGATTCGCAACGTGATTAGTGCATGATCAGTCACGTGACCAATGCATGATAAGCCACGTGATCAGTGCATGAAAGCCACGTAAACAGTGCATGAACAGGTATGTGTTCAGTTAATGCGCAGTCACGTGATCAGTGCATGATAGACACGTGATCAGTGCATGATAGCCATGTGATCAGTGCATGCAGTCACGTGATCAGTGTATTTTCAGCTTCGTGTTCAGAGTATGATCAGCCACGTGATCAGTGCCTGATCAGCCAAGTGATCAGTGCATCATCCACAACGTGATTAGTGCATCATCCACAACGTGATTAGTGAATGATCAGACACGTGAGCAGTGTATGATAAGCCACGTTTTCAGTGCATGATCAGCCACGTGATCAGTGCATGATCAGCCACGTGATCAGTGCATGCACACTCACGTGATCAGAGTATGATCAGCTTTGTGATCAGTGCATGATCAGCCACGTGATCAGTGCATGATCAGTCACGTGATCAGTGCCTGATCAGTGACGTGATCAGTGTATGGTCATCCATATTTTCAGTGCGTGCGCAGTCACGTGATCAGTGCATTATAGCCACGTGATCAGTTCTTGATTAGTCACATGATCAGCACAATTCAGACACGAGATCACTGCATGCTAAATTACGCAATCAGTGCATGATGAGGCACGTGATCAGTGCATGATCAGGCACGTGATCAGTGTATGATCAGCCACGTGATCAGTGCATGATAGCCACGTGACTAGTGCATGATCAGTCACGTGATCAGTGCATGATCCACAACGTGATTAGTGCATGATCAGTCATGTAATCACTGTAGCATGATGGCGACGTGTCTAGTGCATGATCAGTCACGTGATCAGTGCATGATAGCCACGTGATCAGTGCATGATCAGTCACGTGAGTAGTGCATGATTTGTCACTTGATCAGTGTATAATATCCACGTGATCAGTTCATGCGCCGTCATGTGATCAGTGCATGATACGCAACGTGATCAGTGCATGATCAGCCACGTGACCAATGCATGATCAGCCACGTGATCAGTGCATGATAGCCACGTAAACAGTGCATGAACAGGTATGTGTTCAGTTAATGCGCAGTCACGTGATCAGTGCATGATAGACACGTGATCAGTGCATGATAGCCATGTGATCAGTGCATGCAGTCACGTGATCAGTGTATTTTCAGCTTCGTGTTCAGAGTATGATCAGCCACGTGATCAGTGCCTGATCAGCCACGTGATCAGTGCATGATCCACAACGTGATTAGTGCATGATCATTCAGGTGATCAGTGTATGATCAGCCACGTGATCAGTTCATGATCACCCACGTGATCAGTGTATGATCAGCCACGTGATCAGTGCATCATCCACCACGTGATTAGTGCATGATCAGCCACGTGAGCAGTGTATGATAAGCCACGTGATCAGTTCATGATCACCCACGTGATCAGTGCATGATCAGCCACGTGATCAGTGCATGATCAGCCACGTGATCAGTGCATGCACACTCACGTGATCAGAGTATGATCAGCTTCGTGATCAGTGCAGGATCAGCCACGTGATCAGTGCATGATCAGTCACGTGATCAGTGCGTGATCAGTGACGTGATCAGTGTATGGTCATCCATATGTTCAGTGCGTGCCCAGTCACGTGATGAGTGCATTATAGCCACGTGATCAGTTCTTGATTAGTCACATGATCAGCACAATTCAGACACGAGATCACTGCATGCTAATTTACGCAATCAGTGCATGATCAGGCACATGATCAGTGCATGATCAGGCACGTGATCAGTGTATGATCAGCCACGTGATCAGTGCATGATAGCCACGTGACTAGTGCATGATCAGTCACGTGATCAGTGCAGGATCCACAACGTGATTAGTGCATGATCAGTCATGTAATCACTGTATGCTCAGCCACGTGATCAGTGCATGATCAACCACTTTATCAGTGCATGATCAGACACATGATCAGTGCATGATCAGTCACGTGATCAGTGTATAATCATCCACGTGATCAGTGCATGCACAGTCAAGTGGTCAGTGTATTACAGCCATGTGATCAGTGCATGATCAGCCAGGTAAACAGTGCATGATAGCCACCTGACCATTGCATGATCAGCAACATGGTTAGTGCATGCTAAGACACGTGATCAGTGCATGATCATGCACGTGAAGAGTGCATGATCACTCACGTGATCAGTGGATGATAGCCAGGTTATCAGTGCATGATCAGCCACGTGATCAGTACATGATCAGCCAAGTGATCATTGCATGCACAGTCACGTGATCAGTGTATGATCACCCTCGTGATCAGTGCATCATCCACAACGTGATTAGTGCATGATCAGCCACGTGATCAGTGCATGCACACTCACGTGATTGGAGTATGATCAGCTTCATGATCAGTGCATGATCAGGCACGTGATAAGTGCATGATCAGTCACGTGATCACTGTATGAACAGCAACGTGATCAGTGCATGATAGCAACGTGTCTAGTGCATGATCAGTCACGTGATCAGTGCATGATAGCCACGTGATCAGTGCATGATCAGTCACGTGAGTAGTGCATGATTTGTCACTTGATCAGTGTATAATATCCACGTGATCAGTTCATGCGCCGTCATGTGATCAGTGCATGATACGCAACGTGATCAGTGCATGATCAGCCACGTGACCAATGCATGATCAGCCACGTGATCAGTGCATGATAGCCACGTAAACAGTGCATGAACAGGTATGTGTTCAGTTAATGCGCAGTCACGTGATCAGTGCATGATAGACACGTGATCAGTGCATGATAGCCATGTGATCAGTGCATGCAGTCACGTGATCAGTGTATTTTCAGCTTCGTGTTCAGAGTATGATCAGCCACGTGATCAGTGCCTGATCAGCCACGTGATCAGTGCATGATCCACAACGTGATTAGTGCATGATCATTCAGGTGATCAGTGTATGATCAGCCACGTGATCAGTTCATGATCACCCACGTGATCAGTGTATGATCAGCCACGTGATCAGTGCATCATCCACAACGTGATTAGTGCATGATCAGCCACGTGAGCAGTGTATGATAAGCCACGTGATCAGTTCATGATCACCCACGTGATCAGTGCATGATCAGCCACGTGATCAGTGCATGATCAGCCACGTGATCAGTGCATGCACACTCACGTGATCAGAGTATGATCAGCTTCGTGATCAGTGCAGGATCAGCCACGTGATCAGTGCATGATCAGTCACGTGATCAGTGCGTGATCAGTGACGTGATCAGTGTATGGTCATCCATATGTTCAGTGCGTGCCCAGTCACGTGATGAGTGCATTATAGCCACGTGATCAGTTCTTGATTAGTCACATGATCAGCACAATTCAGACACGAGATCACTGCATGCTAATTTACGCAATCAGTGCATGATCAGGCACATGATCAGTGCATGATCAGGCACGTGATCAGTGTATGATCAGCCACGTGATCAGTGCATGATAGCCACGTGACTAGTGCATGATCAGTCACGTGATCAGTGCAGGATCCACAACGTGATTAGTGCATGATCAGTCATGTAATCACTGTATGCTCAGCCACGTGATCAGTGCATGATCAACCACTTTATCAGTGCATGATCAGACACATGATCAGTGCATGATCAGTCACGTGATCAGTGTATAATCATCCACGTGATCAGTGCATGCACAGTCAAGTGGTCAGTGTATTACAGCCATGTGATCAGTGCATGATCAGCCAGGTAAACAGTGCATGATAGCCACCTGACCATTGCATGATCAGCAACATGGTTAGTGCATGCTAAGACACGTGATCAGTGCATGATCATGCACGTGAAGAGTGCATGATCACTCACGTGATCAGTGGATGATAGCCAGGTTATCAGTGCATGATCAGCCACGTGATCAGTACATGATCAGCCAAGTGATCATTGCATGCACAGTCACGTGATCAGTGTATGATCAGCCTCGTGATCAGTGCATCATCCACAACGTGATTAGTGCATGATCAGCCACGTGATCAGTGCATGCACACTCACGTGATTGGAGTATGATCAGCTTCGTGATCAGTGCATGATCAGGCACGTGATCAGTGCATGATCAGTCACGTGATCACTGTATGAACAGCAACGTGATCAGTGCATGATAGCGACGTGTCTAGTGCATGATCAGTCACGTGATCAGTGCATGATAGCCACGTGATCAGTGCATGATCAGTCACGTGAGTAGTGCATGATTTGTCACTTGATCAGTGTATAATATCCACGTGATCAGTTCATGCGCCGTCATGTGATCAGTGCATGATACGCAACGTGATCAGTGCATGATCAGCCACGTGACCAATGCATGATCAGCCACGTGATCAGTGCATGATAGCCACGTAAACAGTGCATGAACAGGTATGTGTTCAGTTAATGCGCAGTCACGTGATCAGTGCATGATAGACACGTGATCAGTGCATGATAGCCATGTGATCAGTGCATGCAGTCACGTGATCAGTGTATTTTCAGCTTCGTGTTCAGAGTATGATCAGCCACGTGATCAGTGCCTGATCAGCCACGTGATCAGTGCATGATCCACAACGTGATTAGTGCATGATCATTCAGGTGATCAGTGTATGATCAGCCACGTGATCAGTTCATGATCACCCACGTGATCAGTGTATGATCAGCCACGTGATCAGTGCATCATCCACAACGTGATTAGTGCATGATCAGCCACGTGAGCAGTGTATGATAAGCCACGTGATCAGTTCATGATCACCCACGTGATCAGTGCATGATCAGCCACGTGATCAGTGCATGATCAGCCACGTGATCAGTGCATGCACACTCACGTGATCAGAGTATGATCAGCTTCGTGATCAGTGCAGGATCAGCCACGTGATCAGTGCATGATCAGTCACGTGATCAGTGCGTGATCAGTGACGTGATCAGTGTATGGTCATCCATATGTTCAGTGCGTGCCCAGTCACGTGATGAGTGCATTATAGCCACGTGATCAGTTCTTGATTAGTCACATGATCAGCACAATTCAGACACGAGATCACTGCATGCTAATTTACGCAATCAGTGCATGATCAGGCACATGATCAGTGCATGATCAGGCACGTGATCAGTGTATGATCAGCCACGTGATCAGTGCATGATAGCCACGTGACTAGTGCATGATCAGTCACGTGATCAGTGCAGGATCCACAACGTGATTAGTGCATGATCAGTCATGTAATCACTGTATGCTCAGCCACGTGATCAGTGCATGATCAACCACTTTATCAGTGCATGATCAGACACATGATCAGTGCATGATCAGTCACGTGATCAGTGTATAATCATCCACGTGATCAGTGCATGCACAGTCAAGTGGTCAGTGTATTACAGCCATGTGATCAGTGCATGATCAGCCAGGTAAACAGTGCATGATAGCCACCTGACCATTGCATGATCAGCAACATGGTTAGTGCATGCTAAGACACGTGATCAGTGCATGATCATGCACGTGAAGAGTGCATGATCACTCACGTGATCAGTGGATGATAGCCAGGTTATCAGTGCATGATCAGCCACGTGATCAGTACATGATCAGCCAAGTGATCATTGCATGCACAGTCACGTGATCAGTGTATGATCAGCCTCGTGATCAGTGCATCATCCACAACGTGATTAGTGCATGATCAGCCACGTGATCAGTGCATGCACACTCACGTGATTGGAGTATGATCAGCTTCGTGATCAGTGCATGATCAGGCACGTGATCAGTGCATGATCAGTCACGTGATCACTGTATGAACAGCAACGTGATCAGTGCATGATAGCGACGTGTCTAGTGCATGATCAGTCACGTGATCAGTGCATGATAGCCACGTGATCAGTGCATGATCAGTCACGTGAGTAGTGCATGATTTGTCACTTGATCAGTGTATAATATCCACGTGATCAGTTCATGCGCCGTCATGTGATCAGTGCATGATACGCAACGTGATCAGTGCATGATCAGCCACGTGACCAATGCATGATCAGCCACGTGATCAGTGCATGATAGCCACGTAACAGTGCATGAACAGGTATGTGTTCAGTTAATGCGCAGTCACGTGATCAGTGCATGATAGACACGTGATCAGTGCATGATAGCCATGTGATCAGTGCATGCAGTCACGTGATCAGTG
>NW_020868102.1:0-15662 GCF_003369695.1 Bos indicus x Bos taurus
GCTTGACAATTGCCAGCTAAGCTGCACGATTCCTGCCTGTCCATCCTGCCTTGACAATGCCAGGCTGTGCTGTGTAATTCCTGCCTGCTCAGCTGCTTGATTATTGGCCAGCTGAGCAGCATGATTCCTCACAGCTGAGTTCCATGATTATTGCCTGCTGACTGTTTGATTCGTGCCTACTCAGCTCTTTGTTTAATGCCTCCAGAGGCACATGATCAGTGTATGATAGCAAACATGATCAGCGCATTGATCAGTCACATGATCAGCGCCATTAAGTCACGTGATCACTACATGATAGTCATGTGATCAGTCCATGCTCAGTCACGGTATCAGTGCATGATCAGCCACGTGATCAGTGCATGATCTGTCACATGATTAGTGTATGATCATCCACGTGATCAGTGCATGGGCAGTCATGTGATCAGTGCATGATATAGACGTGATCAGTGCATGATCAGTCTCGTGATCAGTGCATGATAGCCACGTGATCAGTGCATGATCAGTCACCTGATGGGTGTATGATCATTCACGTGACCTGTACATGGTAGCTACATGATCATTGCATGATCAGCCAAGTGAGTAGTGCATGATAGCCACGTGATCACTGCATGACAGGCCACGTGAGCAATGCATGATAGCCACGTGATCAGTGCATGATCAGACACGAGATCATTGCATGATCAGTCACGTGATCAGTGCATGATCAGCCACGTGATCAGTGCATGACCAGGCACGTGATCAGTGTATGTCCAGCCAAGTGATCAGTGCATTATAGCCACGTCATCAGTGCATGATCAGTCACATGATCAGTGCATGATCAGTCACGTGATAGGTGTGTGATCATCCACGTGAACAGTGCATGCTCAGTCACGTGATCAGGGCCTGCTGAGCTGCGTGATTACTGTCTGCTCATCTGCTTGACAATTTCCAGCTGAGCTGCACGATTCCTGCCTGTCATCTCCTTGACAATTGCCACCTGTGCTGCGTAATTCCTGCCTGCTCATCTACTTGATTATTGCCAGCTGAGCAGCATGATTTCTCAGAGGTGAGTTCCATGATTATAGCCTGCTGACTGATTCCTGCCTACTCAGCTCTATGTTCATTGCCTCCAGAGGCACATGATCAGTGTGTGACACCAAACATGATCAGCACATGATCAGTCACATGATCAATGCATGATAAGCCAGGTGAACAGTGCATGATCAATTATGTGATCAGTGCATGATCAGTCATGTGACCAGTACATGGTAGCTGCGTGATCATTGCATGATCAGCCACGTGAGCAGTGCATGATAGCCACGTGATCAGTGCATGATCAGTCACGTGATCTGTGCATGATCAGTCACGTGATCTGTGCATGATCAGTCACGTGATCAGTGCATGATCAATTACCTGATCAGTGCATGATCAGTCACGTGACCAGTGCATGGTAGCTACGTGATCATTGCATGATCAGCCACGTGATCAGTGCATGATAGCCACGTGATCAGTGCATGATAGCCACGTGATCAGTGCATGATCAGTCACGTGATACGTGTGTGATCAGCCACATGATCAGTGCATGATATCCACGTGATCAGTGCAGGATAGCCACGTGATCACTTCATGATTATTCACGTGATCTGTACATGATCAGTCACGTGATACGTGTGTGATCAGCCACCGGATCAGTGCGTGATGAGCCATGTGATCAGTGCAGGATCAATTATGTGATCAGTGCATGATCAGTCACGTGATCAGTGCATGATCAGTCACGTGATCAGTGTATGATCAGCCACGTGATCAGTGCATGATCAGCCAAATGATAAGTGCCTGATCAATTACGTGATCAGTGCATGATCAGCCACGTGATCGGTGCATGATCAGTCACGTGATCAGTACATGATCAGTCACGTGAACAGTGCATGATCATTTACGTGATCTGTGCATGATCAGTCACGTGACCAGTATATGGTAGCTACGTGATCATTCCATGACGAGCCACGTGAGCAGTGCATGATAGAAACGTGATGTGTGCATGATGAGTTACGTGAGCAGAGTATGATCAGCCACGTGATCAGTGCATGAGTGCCACGTGATCAGTGCATGTTATGTCACGTGACAGGTGTGTGATCAGCCACGTGAACAGTGCATGTTCAGCCACGTATTCAGTGCATGATAGCCACGTGATCAGTGCATGATCAGTTACGTGAGCAGTGTATGATCAGCCACGTGATCAGTGCATGGTCAGACACGTGAACAGTGTATGATCAGCCACGTGATCAGTGCATGATATCCATGTGATCAGTGCATGATCAATCACGTGATCAGTGTATGATCAGCCACGTGAACAGTGCATGCTCAGTCACGTGATCCGGGCCTGCTGAGCTGCGTGATTAGTGTCTGCTCATCTGCTTGACAATTGCCAGCTGAGCTGCACGATTCCTGCCTGTCATCTGCTTGACAATTGCCAGCTGTGCTGTGTAATTCCTGCCTGCTCAGCTGCTTGATTATTGCCAGCTGAGCAGCATGATTCCTCACAGCTGAGTTCCATGATTATTGCCTGCTGACTGTTTGATTCGTGCCTACTCAGCTCTTTGTTTATTGCCTCCAGAGGCACATGATCAGTGTATGATAGCAAACATGATCAGCGCATGATCAGTCACATGATCAGCGCCATTAAGTCACGTGATCACTACATGATAGTCATGTGATCAGTCCATGCTCAGTCACGGTATCAGTGCATGATCAGCCACGTGATCAGTGCATGATCTGTCACATGATTAGTGTATGATCATCCACGTGATCAGTGCATGGGCAGTCATGTGATCAGTGCATGATATAGACGTGATCAGTGCATGATCAGTCTCGTGATCAGTGCATGATAGCCACGTGATCAGTGCATGATCAGTCACCTGATGGGTGTATGATCATTCACGTGACCTGTACATGGTAGCTACATGATCATTGCATGATCAGCCAAGTGAGTAGTGCATGATAGCCACGTGATCACTGCATGACAGGCCACGTGAGCAATGCATGATAGCCACGTGATCAGTGCATGATCAGACACGAGATCATTGCATGATCAGTCACGTGATCAGTGCATGATCAGCCACGTGATCAGTGCATGACCAGGCACGTGATCAGTGTATGTCCAGCCAAGTGATCAGTGCATTATAGCCACGTCATCAGTGCATGATCAGTCACATGATCAGTGCATGATCAGTCACGTGATAGGTGTGTGATCATCCACGTGAACAGTGCATGCTCAGTCACGTGATCAGGGCCTGCTGAGCTGCGTGATTACTGTCTGCTCATCTGCTTGACAATTTCCAGCTGAGCTGCACGATTCCTGCCTGTCATCTCCTTGACAATTGCCACCTGTGCTGCGTAATTCCTGCCTGCTCATCTACTTGATTATTGCCAGCTGAGCAGCATGATTTCTCAGAGGTGAGTTCCATGATTATAGCCTGCTGACTGATTCCTGCCTACTCAGCTCTATGTTCATTGCCTCCAGAGGCACATGATCAGTGTGTGACACCAAACATGATCAGCACATGATCAGTCACATGATCAATGCATGATAAGCCAGGTGAACAGTGCATGATCAATTATGTGATCAGTGCATGATCAGTCATGTGACCAGTACATGGTAGCTGCGTGATCATTGCATGATCAGCCACGTGAGCAGTGCATGATAGCCACGTGATCAGTGCATGATCAGTCACGTGATCTGTGCATGATCAGTCACGTGATCTGTGCATGATCAGTCACGTGATCAGTGCATGATCAATTACCTGATCAGTGCATGATCAGTCACGTGACCAGTGCATGGTAGCTACGTGATCATTGCATGATCAGCCACGTGATCAGTGCATGATAGCCACGTGATCAGTGCATGATAGCCACGTGATCAGTGCATGATCAGTCACGTGATACGTGTGTGATCAGCCACATGATCAGTGCATGATATCCACGTGATCAGTGCAGGATAGCCACGTGATCACTTCATGATTATTCACGTGATCTGTACATGATCAGTCACGTGATACGTGTGTGATCAGCCACCGGATCAGTGCGTGATGAGCCATGTGATCAGTGCAGGATCAATTATGTGATCAGTGCATGATCAGTCACGTGATCAGTGCATGATCAGTCACGTGATCAGTGTATGATCAGCCACGTGATCAGTGCATGATCAGCCAAATGATAAGTGCATGATCAATTACGTGATCAGTGCATGATCAGCCACGTGATCGGTGCATGATCAGTCACGTGATCAGTACATGATCAGTCACGTGAACAGTGCATGATCATTTACGTGATCTGTGCATGATCAGTCACGTGACCAGTATATGGTAGCTACGTGATCATTCCATGACGAGCCACGTGAGCAGTGCATGATAGAAACGTGATGTGTGCATGATGAGTTACGTGAGCAGAGTATGATCAGCCACGTGATCAGTGCATGAGTGCCACGTGATCAGTGCATGTTATGTCACGTGACAGGTGTGTGATCAGCCACGTGAACAGTGCATGTTCAGCCACGTATTCAGTGCATGATAGCCACGTGATCAGTGCATGATCAGTTACGTGAGCAGTGTATGATCAGCCACGTGATCAGTGCATGGTCAGACACGTGAACAGTGTATGATCAGCCACGTGATC
This sequence comes from Bos indicus x Bos taurus, assembly GCF_003369695.1. Classification (NCBI taxonomy): domain Eukaryota; kingdom Metazoa; phylum Chordata; class Mammalia; order Artiodactyla; family Bovidae; genus Bos; species Bos indicus x Bos taurus. The sequence goes on from NW_020868102.1 coordinate 4,651, forward strand.
AGTGCATGATATCCATGTGATCAGTGCATGATCAATCACGTGATCAGTGTATGATCAGCCACGTGAACAGTGCATGCTCAGTCACGTGATCCGGGCCTGCTGAGCTGCGTGATTAGTGTCTGCTCATCTGCTTGACAATTGCCAGCTGAGCTGCACGATTCCTGCCTGTCATCTGCTTGACAATTGCCAGCTGTGCTGTGTAATTCCTGCCTGCTCAGCTGCTTGATTATTGCCAGCTGAGCAGCATGATTCCTCACAGCTGAGTTCCATGATTATTGCCTGCTGACTGTTTGATTCGTGCCTACTCAGCTCTTTGTTTATTGCCTCCAGAGGCACATGATCAGTGTATGATAGCAAACATGATCAGCGCATGATCAGTCACATGATCAGCGCCATTAAGTCACGTGATCACTACATGATAGTCATGTGATCAGTCCATGCTCAGTCACGGTATCAGTGCATGATCAGCCACGTGATCAGTGCATGATCTGTCACATGATTAGTGTATGATCATCCACGTGATCAGTGCATGGGCAGTCATGTGATCAGTGCATGATATAGACGTGATCAGTGCATGATCAGTCTCGTGATCAGTGCATGATAGCCACGTGATCAGTGCATGATCAGTCACCTGATGGGTGTATGATCATTCACGTGACCTGTACATGGTAGCTACATGATCATTGCATGATCAGCCAAGTGAGTAGTGCATGATAGCCACGTGATCACTGCATGACAGGCCACGTGAGCAATGCATGATAGCCACGTGATCAGTGCATGATCAGACACGAGATCATTGCATGATCAGTCACGTGATCAGTGCATGATCAGCCACGTGATCAGTGCATGACCAGGCACGTGATCAGTGTATGTCCAGCCAAGTGATCAGTGCATTATAGCCACGTCATCAGTGCATGATCAGTCACATGATCAGTGCATGATCAGTCACGTGATAGGTGTGTGATCATCCACGTGAACAGTGCATGCTCAGTCACGTGATCAGGGCCTGCTGAGCTGCGTGATTACTGTCTGCTCATCTGCTTGACAATTTCCAGCTGAGCTGCACGATTCCTGCCTGTCATCTCCTTGACAATTGCCACCTGTGCTGCGTAATTCCTGCCTGCTCATCTACTTGATTATTGCCAGCTGAGCAGCATGATTTCTCAGAGGTGAGTTCCATGATTATAGCCTGCTGACTGATTCCTGCCTACTCAGCTCTATGTTCATTGCCTCCAGAGGCACATGATCAGTGTGTGACACCAAACATGATCAGCACATGATCAGTCACATGATCAATGCATGATAAGCCAGGTGAACAGTGCATGATCAATTATGTGATCAGTGCATGATCAGTCATGTGACCAGTACATGGTAGCTGCGTGATCATTGCATGATCAGCCACGTGAGCAGTGCATGATAGCCACGTGATCAGTGCATGATCAGTCACGTGATCTGTGCATGATCAGTCACGTGATCTGTGCATGATCAGTCACGTGATCAGTGCATGATCAATTACCTGATCAGTGCATGATCAGTCACGTGACCAGTGCATGGTAGCTACGTGATCATTGCATGATCAGCCACGTGATCAGTGCATGATAGCCACGTGATCAGTGCATGATAGCCACGTGATCAGTGCATGATCAGTCACGTGATACGTGTGTGATCAGCCACATGATCAGTGCATGATATCCACGTGATCAGTGCAGGATAGCCACGTGATCACTTCATGATTATTCACGTGATCTGTACATGATCAGTCACGTGATACGTGTGTGATCAGCCACCGGATCAGTGCGTGATGAGCCATGTGATCAGTGCAGGATCAATTATGTGATCAGTGCATGATCAGTCACGTGATCAGTGCATGATCAGTCACGTGATCAGTGTATGATCAGCCACGTGATCAGTGCATGATCAGCCAAATGATAAGTGCATGATCAATTACGTGATCAGTGCATGATCAGCCACGTGATCGGTGCATGATCAGTCACGTGATCAGTACATGATCAGTCACGTGAACAGTGCATGATCATTTACGTGATCTGTGCATGATCAGTCACGTGACCAGTATATGGTAGCTACGTGATCATTCCATGACGAGCCACGTGAGCAGTGCATGATAGAAACGTGATGTGTGCATGATGAGTTACGTGAGCAGAGTATGATCAGCCACGTGATCAGTGCATGAGTGCCACGTGATCAGTGCATGTTATGTCACGTGACAGGTGTGTGATCAGCCACGTGAACAGTGCATGTTCAGCCACGTATTCAGTGCATGATAGCCACGTGATCAGTGCATGATCAGTTACGTGAGCAGTGTATGATCAGCCACGTGATCAGTGCATGGTCAGACACGTGAACAGTGTATGATCAGCCACGTGATCAGTGCATGATATCCATGTGATCAGTGCATGATCAATCACGTGATCAGTGTATGATCAGCCACGTGAACAGTGCATGCTCAGTCACGTGATCCGGGCCTGCTGAGCTGCGTGATTAGTGTCTGCTCATCTGCTTGACAATTGCCAGCTGAGCTGCACGATTCCTGCCTGTCATCTGCTTGACAATTGCCAGCTGTGCTGTGTAATTCCTGCCTGCTCAGCTGCTTGATTATTGCCAGCTGAGCAGCATGATTCCTCACAGCTGAGTTCCATGATTATTGCCTGCTGACTGTTTGATTCGTGCCTACTCAGCTCTTTGTTTATTGCCTCCAGAGGCACATGATCAGTGTATGATAGCAAACATGATCAGCGCATGATCAGTCACATGATCAGCGCCATTAAGTCACGTGATCACTACATGATAGTCATGTGATCAGTCCATGCTCAGTCACGGTATCAGTGCATGATCAGCCACGTGATCAGTGCATGATCTGTCACATGATTAGTGTATGATCATCCACGTGATCAGTGCATGGGCAGTCATGTGATCAGTGCATGATATAGACGTGATCAGTGCATGATCAGTCTCGTGATCAGTGCATGATAGCCACGTGATCAGTGCATGATCAGTCACCTGATGGGTGTATGATCATTCACGTGACCTGTACATGGTAGCTACATGATCATTGCATGATCAGCCAAGTGAGTAGTGCATGATAGCCACGTGATCACTGCATGACAGGCCACGTGAGCAATGCATGATAGCCACGTGATCAGTGCATGATCAGACACGAGATCATTGCATGATCAGTCCACGTGATCAGTGCATGATCAGTCACGTGATAGGTGTGTGATCATCCACGTGAACAGTGCATGCTCAGTCACGTGATCAGGGCCTGCTGAAGCTGCGTGATTACTGTCTGCTCATCTGCTTGACAATTTCCAGCTTAGCTGCACGATTCCTGCCTGTCATCTCCTTGACAATTGCCACCTGTGCTGCGTAATTCCTGCCTGCTCATCTACTTGATTATTGCCAGCTGAGCAGCATGATTTCTCAGAGGTGAGTTCCATGATTATAGCCTGCTGACTGATTCCTGCCTACTCAGCTCTATGTTCATTGCCTCCAGAGGCACATGATCAGTGTGTGACACCAAACATGATCAGCACATGATCAGTCACATGATCAATGCATGATAAGCCAGGTGAACAGTGCATGATCAATTATGTGATCAGTGCATGATCAGTCATGTGACCAGTACATGGTAGCTGCGTGATCATTGCATGATCAGCCACGTGAGCAGTGCATGATAGCCACGTGATCAGTGCATGATCAGTCACGTGATCTGTGCATGATCAGTCACGTGATCTGTGCATGATCAGTCACGTGATCAGTGCATGATCAATTACCTGATCAGTGCATGATCAGTCACGTGACCAGTGCATGGTAGCTACGTGATCATTGCATGATCAGCCACGTGATCAGTGCATGATAGCCACGTGATCAGTGCATGATAGCCACGTGATCAGTGCATGATCAGTCACGTGATACGTGTGTGATCAGCCACATGATCAGTGCATGATATCCACGTGATCAGTGCAGGATAGCCACGTGATCACTTCATGATTATTCACGTGATCTGTACATGATCAGTCACGTGATACGTGTGTGATCAGCCACCGGATCAGTGCGTGATGAGCCATGTGATCAGTGCAGGATCAATTATGTGATCAGTGCATGATCAGTCACGTGATCAGTGCATGATCAGTCACGTGATCAGTGTATGATCAGCCACGTGATCAGTGCATGATCAGCCAAATGATAAGTGCATGATCAATTACGTGATCAGTGCATGATCAGCCACGTGATCGGTGCATGATCAGTCACGTGATCAGTACATGATCAGTCACGTGAACAGTGCATGATCATTTACGTGATCTGTGCATGATCAGTCACGTGACCAGTATATGGTAGCTACGTGATCATTCCATGACGAGCCACGTGAGCAGTGCATGATAGAAACGTGATGTGTGCATGATGAGTTACGTGAGCAGAGTATGATCAGCCACGTGATCAGTGCATGAGTGCCACGTGATCAGTGCATGTTATGTCACGTGACAGGTGTGTGATCAGCCACGTGAACAGTGCATGTTCAGCCACGTATTCAGTGCATGATAGCCACGTGATCAGTGCATGATCAGTTACGTGAGCAGTGTATGATCAGCCACGTGATCAGTGCATGGTCAGACACGTGAACAGTGTATGATCAGCCACGTGATCAGTGCATGATATCCATGTGATCAGTGCATGATCAATCACGTGATCAGTGTATGATCAGCCACGTGAACAGTGCATGCTCAGTCACGTGATCCGGGCCTGCTGAGCTGCGTGATTAGTGTCTGCTCATCTGCTTGACAATTGCCAGCTGAGCTGCACGATTCCTGCCTGTCATCTGCTTGACAATTGCCAGCTGTGCTGTGTAATTCCTGCCTGCTCAGCTGCTTGATTATTGCCAGCTGAGCAGCATGATTCCTCACAGCTGAGTTCCATGATTATTGCCTGCTGACTGTTTGATTCGTGCCTACTCAGCTCTTTGTTTATTGCCTCCAGAGGCACATGATCAGTGTATGATAGCAAACATGATCAGCGCATGATCAGTCACATGATCAGCGCCATTAAGTCACGTGATCACTACATGATAGTCATGTGATCAGTCCATGCTCAGTCACGGTATCAGTGCATGATCAGCCACGTGATCAGTGCATGATCTGTCACATGATTAGTGTATGATCATCCACGTGATCAGTGCATGGGCAGTCATGTGATCAGTGCATGATATAGACGTGATCAGTGCATGATCAGTCTCGTGATCAGTGCATGATAGCCACGTGATCAGTGCATGATCAGTCACCTGATGGGTGTATGATCATTCACGTGACCTGTACATGGTAGCTACATGATCATTGCATGATCAGCCAAGTGAGTAGTGCATGATAGCCACGTGATCACTGCATGACAGGCCACGTGAGCAATGCATGATAGCCACGTGATCAGTGCATGATCAGACACGAGATCATTGCATGATCAGTCACGTGATCAGTGCATGATCAGCCACGTGATCAGTGCATGACCAGGCACGTGATCAGTGTATGTCCAGCCAAGTGATCAGTGCATTATAGCCACGTCATCAGTGCATGATCAGTCACATGATCAGTGCATGATCAGTCACGTGATAGGTGTGTGATCATCCACGTGAACAGTGCATGCTCAGTCACGTGATCAGGGCCTGCTGAGCTGCGTGATTACTGTCTGCTCATCTGCTTGACAATTTCCAGCTGAGCTGCACGATTCCTGCCTGTCATCTCCTTGACAATTGCCACCTGTGCTGCGTAATTCCTGCCTGCTCATCTACTTGATTATTGCCAGCTGAGCAGCATGATTTCTCAGAGGTGAGTTCCATGATTATAGCCTGCTGACTGATTCCTGCCTACTCAGCTCTATGTTCATTGCCTCCAGAGGCACATGATCAGTGTGTGACACCAAACATGATCAGCACATGATCAGTCACATGATCAATGCATGATAAGCCAGGTGAACAGTGCATGATCAATTATGTGATCAGTGCATGATCAGTCATGTGACCAGTACATGGTAGCTGCGTGATCATTGCATGATCAGCCACGTGAGCAGTGCATGATAGCCACGTGATCAGTGCATGATCAGTCACGTGATCTGTGCATGATCAGTCACGTGATCTGTGCATGATCAGTCACGTGATCAGTGCATGATCAATTACCTGATCAGTGCATGATCAGTCACGTGACCAGTGCATGGTAGCTACGTGATCATTGCATGATCAGCCACGTGATCAGTGCATGATAGCCACGTGATCAGTGCATGATAGCCACGTGATCAGTGCATGATCAGTCACGTGATACGTGTGTGATCAGCCACATGATCAGTGCATGATATCCACGTGATCAGTGCAGGATAGCCACGTGATCACTTCATGATTATTCACGTGATCTGTACATGATCAGTCACGTGATACGTGTGTGATCAGCCACCGGATCAGTGCGTGATGAGCCATGTGATCAGTGCAGGATCAATTATGTGATCAGTGCATGATCAGTCACGTGATCAGTGCATGATCAGTCACGTGATCAGTGTATGATCAGCCACGTGATCAGTGCATGATCAGCCAAATGATAAGTGCATGATCAATTACGTGATCAGTGCATGATCAGCCACGTGATCGGTGCATGATCAGTCACGTGATCAGTACATGATCAGTCACGTGAACAGTGCATGATCATTTACGTGATCTGTGCATGATCAGTCACGTGACCAGTATATGGTAGCTACGTGATCATTCCATGACGAGCCACGTGAGCAGTGCATGATAGAAACGTGATGTGTGCATGATGAGTTACGTGAGCAGAGTATGATCAGCCACGTGATCAGTGCATGAGTGCCACGTGATCAGTGCATGTTATGTCACGTGACAGGTGTGTGATCAGCCACGTGAACAGTGCATGTTCAGCCACGTATTCAGTGCATGATAGCCACGTGATCAGTGCATGATCAGTTACGTGAGCAGTGTATGATCAGCCACGTGATCAGTGCATGGTCAGACACGTGAACAGTGTATGATCAGCCACGTGATCAGTGCATGATATCCATGTGATCAGTGCATGATCAATCACGTGATCAGTGTATGATCAGCCACGTGAACAGTGCATGCTCAGTCACGTGATCCGGGCCTGCTGAGCTGCGTGATTAGTGTCTGCTCATCTGCTTGACAATTGCCAGCTGAGCTGCACGATTCCTGCCTGTCATCTGCTTGACAATTGCCAGCTGTGCTGTGTAATTCCTGCCTGCTCAGCTGCTTGATTATTGCCAGCTGAGCAGCATGATTCCTCACAGCTGAGTTCCATGATTATTGCCTGCTGACTGTTTGATTCGTGCCTACTCAGCTCTTTGTTTATTGCCTCCAGAGGCACATGATCAGTGTATGATAGCAAACATGATCAGCGCATGATCAGTCACATGATCAGCGCCATTAAGTCACGTGATCACTACATGATAGTCATGTGATCAGTCCATGCTCAGTCACGGTATCAGTGCATGATCAGCCACGTGATCAGTGCATGATCTGTCACATGATTAGTGTATGATCATCCACGTGATCAGTGCATGGGCAGTCATGTGATCAGTGCATGATATAGACGTGATCAGTGCATGATCAGTCTCGTGATCAGTGCATGATAGCCACGTGATCAGTGCATGATCAGTCACCTGATGGGTGTATGATCATTCACGTGACCTGTACATGGTAGCTACATGATCATTGCATGATCAGCCAAGTGAGTAGTGCATGATAGCCACGTGATCACTGCATGACAGGCCACGTGAGCAATGCATGATAGCCACGTGATCAGTGCATGATCAGACACGAGATCATTGCATGATCAGTCACGTGATCAGTGCATGATCAGCCACGTGATCAGTGCATGACCAGGCACGTGATCAGTGTATGTCCAGCCAAGTGATCAGTGCATTATAGCCACGTCATCAGTGCATGATCAGTCACATGATCAGTGCATGATCAGTCACGTGATAGGTGTGTGATCATCCACGTGAACAGTGCATGCTCAGTCACGTGATCAGGGCCTGCTGAGCTGCGTGATTACTGTCTGCTCATCTGCTTGACAATTTCCAGCTGAGCTGCACGATTCCTGCCTGTCATCTCCTTGACAATTGCCACCTGTGCTGCGTAATTCCTGCCTGCTCATCTACTTGATTATTGCCAGCTGAGCAGCATGATTTCTCAGAGGTGAGTTCCATGATTATAGCCTGCTGACTGATTCCTGCCTACTCAGCTCTATGTTCATTGCCTCCAGAGGCACATGATCAGTGTGTGACACCAAACATGATCAGCACATGATCAGTCACATGATCAATGCATGATAAGCCAGGTGAACAGTGCATGATCAATTATGTGATCAGTGCATGATCAGTCATGTGACCAGTACATGGTAGCTGCGTGATCATTGCATGATCAGCCACGTGAGCAGTGCATGATAGCCACGTGATCAGTGCATGATCAGTCACGTGATCTGTGCATGATCAGTCACGTGATCTGTGCATGATCAGTCACGTGATCAGTGCATGATCAATTACCTGATCAGTGCATGATCAGTCACGTGACCAGTGCATGGTAGCTACGTGATCATTGCATGATCAGCCACGTGATCAGTGCATGATAGCCACGTGATCAGTGCATGATAGCCACGTGATCAGTGCATGATCAGTCACGTGATACGTGTGTGATCAGCCACATGATCAGTGCATGATATCCACGTGATCAGTGCAGGATAGCCACGTGATCACTTCATGATTATTCACGTGATCTGTACATGATCAGTCACGTGATACGTGTGTGATCAGCCACCGGATCAGTGCGTGATGAGCCATGTGATCAGTGCAGGATCAATTATGTGATCAGTGCATGATCAGTCACGTGATCAGTGCATGATCAGTCACGTGATCAGTGCATGATCAGCCACGTGATCAGTGCATGATCAGTCACGTGATCAGTACATGATCAGTCACGTGAACAGTGCATGATCATTTACGTGATCTGTGCATGATCAGTCACGTGACCAGTATATGGTAGCTACGTGATCATTCCATGACGAGCCACGTGAGCAGTGCATGATAGAAACGTGATGTGTGCATGATGAGTTACGTGAGCAGAGTATGATCAGCCACGTGATCAGTGCATGAGTGCCACGTGATCAGTGCATGTTATGTCACGTGACAGGTGTGTGATCAGCCACGTGAACAGTGCATGTTCAGCCACGTATTCAGTGCATGATAGCCACGTGATCAGTGCATGATCAGTTACGTGAGCAGTGTATGATCAGCCACGTGATCAGTGCATGGTCAGACACGTGAACAGTGTATGATCAGCCACGTGATCAGTGCATGATATCCATGTGATCAGTGCATGATCAATCACGTGATCAGTGTATGATCAGCCACGTGAACAGTGCATGCTCAGTCACGTGATCCGGGCCTGCTGAGCTGCGTGATTAGTGTCTGCTCATCTGCTTGACAATTGCCAGCTGAGCTGCACGATTCCTGCCTGTCATCTGCTTGACAATTGCCAGCTGTGCTGTGTAATTCCTGCCTGCTCAGCTGCTTGATTATTGCCAGCTGAGCAGCATGATTCCTCACAGCTGAGTTCCATGATTATTGCCTGCTGACTGTTTGATTCGTGCCTACTCAGCTCTTTGTTTATTGCCTCCAGAGGCACATGATCAGTGTATGATAGCAAACATGATCAGCGCATGATCAGTCACATGATCAGCGCCATTAAGTCACGTGATCACTACATGATAGTCATGTGATCAGTCCATGCTCAGTCACGGTATCAGTGCATGATCAGCCACGTGATCAGTGCATGATCTGTCACATGATTAGTGTATGATCATCCACGTGATCAGTGCATGGGCAGTCATGTGATCAGTGCATGATATAGACGTGATCAGTGCATGATCAGTCTCGTGATCAGTGCATGATAGCCACGTGATCAGTGCATGATCAGTCACCTGATGGGTGTATGATCATTCACGTGACCTGTACATGGTAGCTACATGATCATTGCATGATCAGCCAAGTGAGTAGTGCCATGATAGCCACGTGATCACTGCATGACAGGCCACGTGAGCAATGCATGATAGCCACCGTGATCAGTGCATTGATCAGACCACGAGAATCATTGCATGATCAGTCACGTGCTCAGTGCATGATCAGCCACGTGGATCCGTGCATGACCAGGGCACGTGATCTCGTGTATGTCCAGCACGTGATCAGTGGAGGGGGGATTATAGGCACGTCATCCGTGCATGGATCAGTCACATGCTCATTGCCTGATCCAGTCACGTGCTAGGTGGGTGATCATTCCACGTAAACAGTGCATTAGTGATGTCTGCTCATTCCTGATTTTGACAATTTCCAGCTGAGCTGCACGATTCCTGCCTGTCATCTCCTTGACAATGCCACCTGTGCTGGTAATTCCTGCCTGCTCATCTACTTGATTATTGCCAGCTGAGGCAGCATGATTTTCTCAGAGGTGAGTTCCATGATTATAGCCTGCTGACTGATTCCTGCCTACTCAGCTCTATGTTCATTGCCTCCCAGAGGCACATGATCAGTGTGTGACACCAAACCATGAATTCAAGCACATGATTCAGTCACATGATCAATGCATGATAAGCCAGCGTGAACAGTGCATGATCAATTATTGATCAGTGCATGATCAGTCATGTGACCAGTACATGGTAGCTGCATGATCATTGCATGCTCAGCCACGTGAGCAGTGCATGATCGCCACGTGATCAGTGCATGATCAGTCACGTGATCTGTGCATGATCAGTCACGTGATCTGTGCATGATCAGTCACGTGATCAGTGCATGATCAATTACCCTGATCAGTGCATGATCAGTCACGTGACCAGTGCATGGTAGCTAAGTGATCATTGACATGATCAGCACGTGATCAGTGCATGATAGCCACGTGATCAGTGCATGATAGCCACGTGATCAGTGCATGATCAGTCACG
>NW_020868103.1:0-21031 GCF_003369695.1 Bos indicus x Bos taurus
TGAGTAGTGCATGATAGCCACGTGATCACTGCCTGACAGGCCAAGTAGCAATGCATGCTAGCCACGTGATCAGTGCATGATCAGACACGAGATCATTGCATGATCAGTCACGTGATCAGTGCATGATCAGCCACGTGATCAGTGCATGACCAGGCACGTGATCAGTGTATGTCCAGCCAAGTGATCAGTGCATTATAGCCACGTCATCAGTGCATGATCAGTCACATGATCAGTGCATGATCAGTCACGTGATAGGTGTGTGATCATCCACGTGAACAGTGCATGCTCAGTCACGTGATCAGGGCCTGCTGAGCTGCGTGATTACTGTCTGCTCATCTGCTTGACAATTTCCAGCTGAGCTGCACGATTCCTGCCTGTCATCTCCTTGACAATTGCCACCTGTGCTGCGTAATTCCTGCCTGCTCATCTACTTGATTATTGCCAGCTGAGCAGCATGATTTCTCAGAGGTGAGTTCCATGATTATAGCCTGCTGACTGATTCCTGCCTACTCAGCTCTATGTTCATTGCCTCCAGAGGCACATGATCAGTGTGTGACACCAAACATGATCAGCACATGATCAGTCACATGATCAATGCATGATAAGCCAGGTGAACAGTGCATGATCAATTATGTGATCAGTGCATGATCAGTCATGTGACCAGTACATGGTAGCTGCGTGATCATTGCATGATCAGCCACGTGAGCAGTGCATGATAGCCACGTGATCAGTGCATGATCAGTCACGTGATCTGTGCATGATCAGTCACGTGATCTGTGCATGATCAGTCACGTGATCAGTGCATGATCAATTACCTGATCAGTGCATGATCAGTCACGTGACCAGTGCATGGTAGCTACGTGATCATTGCATGATCAGCCACGTGATCAGTGCATGATAGCCACGTGATCAGTGCATGATAGCCACGTGATCAGTGCATGATCAGTCACGTGATACGTGTGTGATCAGCCACATGATCAGTGCATGATATCCACGTGATCAGTGCAGGATAGCCACGTGATCACTTCATGATTATTCACGTGATCTGTACATGATCAGTCACGTGATACGTGTGTGATCAGCCACCGGATCAGTGCGTGATGAGCCATGTGATCAGTGCAGGATCAATTATGTGATCAGTGCATGATCAGTCACGTGATCAGTGCATGATCAGTCACGTGATCAGTGTATGATCAGCCACGTGATCAGTGCATGATCAGCCAAATGATAAGTGCATGATCAATTACGTGATCAGTGCATGATCAGCCACGTGATCGGTGCATGATCAGTCACGTGATCAGTACATGATCAGTCACGTGAACAGTGCATGATCATTTACGTGATCTGTGCATGATCAGTCACGTGACCAGTATATGGTAGCTACGTGATCATTCCATGACGAGCCACGTGAGCAGTGCATGATAGAAACGTGATGTGTGCATGATGAGTTACGTGAGCAGAGTATGATCAGCCACGTGATCAGTGCATGAGTGCCACGTGATCAGTGCATGTTATGTCACGTGACAGGTGTGTGATCAGCCACGTGAACAGTGCATGTTCAGCCACGTATTCAGTGCATGATAGCCACGTGATCAGTGCATGATCAGTTACGTGAGCAGTGTATGATCAGCCACGTGATCAGTGCATGGTCAGACACGTGAACAGTGTATGATCAGCCACGTGATCAGTGCATGATATCCATGTGATCAGTGCATGATCAATCACGTGATCAGTGTATGATCAGCCACGTGAACAGTGCATGCTCAGTCACGTGATCCGGGCCTGCTGAGCTGCGTGATTAGTGTCTGCTCATCTGCTTGACAATTGCCAGCTGAGCTGCACGATTCCTGCCTGTCATCTGCTTGACAATTGCCAGCTGTGCTGTGTAATTCCTGCCTGCTCAGCTGCTTGATTATTGCCAGCTGAGCAGCATGATTCCTCACAGCTGAGTTCCATGATTATTGCCTGCTGACTGTTTGATTCGTGCCTACTCAGCTCTTTGTTTATTGCCTCCAGAGGCACATGATCAGTGTATGATAGCAAACATGATCAGCGCATGATCAGTCACATGATCAGCGCCATTAAGTCACGTGATCACTACATGATAGTCATGTGATCAGTCCATGCTCAGTCACGGTATCAGTGCATGATCAGCCACGTGATCAGTGCATGATCTGTCACATGATTAGTGTATGATCATCCACGTGATCAGTGCATGGGCAGTCATGTGATCAGTGCATGATATAGACGTGATCAGTGCATGATCAGTCTCGTGATCAGTGCATGATAGCCACGTGATCAGTGCATGATCAGTCACCTGATGGGTGTATGATCATTCACGTGACCTGTACATGGTAGCTACATGATCATTGCATGATCAGCCAAGTGAGTAGTGCATGATAGCCACGTGATCACTGCATGACAGGCCACGTGAGCAATGCATGATAGCCACGTGATCAGTGCATGATCAGACACGAGATCATTGCATGATCAGTCACGTGATCAGTGCATGATCAGCCACGTGATCAGTGCATGACCAGGCACGTGATCAGTGTATGTCCAGCCAAGTGATCAGTGCATTATAGCCACGTCATCAGTGCATGATCAGTCACATGATCAGTGCATGATCAGTCACGTGATAGGTGTGTGATCATCCACGTGAACAGTGCATGCTCAGTCACGTGATCAGGGCCTGCTGAGCTGCGTGATTACTGTCTGCTCATCTGCTTGACAATTTCCAGCTGAGCTGCACGATTCCTGCCTGTCATCTCCTTGACAATTGCCACCTGTGCTGCGTAATTCCTGCCTGCTCATCTACTTGATTATTGCCAGCTGAGCAGCATGATTTCTCAGAGGTGAGTTCCATGATTATAGCCTGCTGACTGATTCCTGCCTACTCAGCTCTATGTTCATTGCCTCCAGAGGCACATGATCAGTGTGTGACACCAAACATGATCAGCACATGATCAGTCACATGATCAATGCATGATAAGCCAGGTGAACAGTGCATGATCAATTATGTGATCAGTGCATGATCAGTCATGTGACCAGTACATGGTAGCTGCGTGATCATTGCATGATCAGCCACGTGAGCAGTGCATGATAGCCACGTGATCAGTGCATGATCAGTCACGTGATCTGTGCATGATCAGTCACGTGATCTGTGCATGATCAGTCACGTGATCAGTGCATGATCAATTACCTGATCAGTGCATGATCAGTCACGTGACCAGTGCATGGTAGCTACGTGATCATTGCATGATCAGCCACGTGATCAGTGCATGATAGCCACGTGATCAGTGCATGATAGCCACGTGATCAGTGCATGATCAGTCACGTGATACGTGTGTGATCAGCCACATGATCAGTGCATGATATCCACGTGATCAGTGCAGGATAGCCACGTGATCACTTCATGATTATTCACGTGATCTGTACATGATCAGTCACGTGATACGTGTGTGATCAGCCACCGGATCAGTGCGTGATGAGCCATGTGATCAGTGCAGGATCAATTATGTGATCAGTGCATGATCAGTCACGTGATCAGTGCATGATCAGTCACGTGATCAGTGTATGATCAGCCACGTGATCAGTGCATGATCAGCCAAATGATAAGTGCATGATCAATTACGTGATCAGTGCATGATCAGCCACGTGATCGGTGCATGATCAGTCACGTGATCAGTACATGATCAGTCACGTGAACAGTGCATGATCATTTACGTGATCTGTGCATGATCAGTCACGTGACCAGTATATGGTAGCTACGTGATCATTCCATGACGAGCCACGTGAGCAGTGCATGATAGAAACGTGATGTGTGCATGATGAGTTACGTGAGCAGAGTATGATCAGCCACGTGATCAGTGCATGAGTGCCACGTGATCAGTGCATGTTATGTCACGTGACAGGTGTGTGATCAGCCACGTGAACAGTGCATGTTCAGCCACGTATTCAGTGCATGATAGCCACGTGATCAGTGCATGATCAGTTACGTGAGCAGTGTATGATCAGCCACGTGATCAGTGCATGGTCAGACACGTGAACAGTGTATGATCAGCCACGTGATCAGTGCATGATATCCATGTGATCAGTGCATGATCAATCACGTGATCAGTGTATGATCAGCCACGTGAACAGTGCATGCTCAGTCACGTGATCCGGGCCTGCTGAGCTGCGTGATTAGTGTCTGCTCATCTGCTTGACAATTGCCAGCTGAGCTGCACGATTCCTGCCTGTCATCTGCTTGACAATTGCCAGCTGTGCTGTGTAATTCCTGCCTGCTCAGCTGCTTGATTATTGCCAGCTGAGCAGCATGATTCCTCACAGCTGAGTTCCATGATTATTGCCTGCTGACTGTTTGATTCGTGCCTACTCAGCTCTTTGTTTATTGCCTCCAGAGGCACATGATCAGTGTATGATAGCAAACATGATCAGCGCATGATCAGTCACATGATCAGCGCCATTAAGTCACGTGATCACTACATGATAGTCATGTGATCAGTCCATGCTCAGTCACGGTATCAGTGCATGATCAGCCACGTGATCAGTGCATGATCTGTCACATGATTAGTGTATGATCATCCACGTGATCAGTGCATGGGCAGTCATGTGATCAGTGCATGATATAGACGTGATCAGTGCATGATCAGTCTCGTGATCAGTGCATGATAGCCACGTGATCAGTGCATGATCAGTCACCTGATGGGTGTATGATCATTCACGTGACCTGTACATGGTAGCTACATGATCATTGCATGATCAGCCAAGTGAGTAGTGCATGATAGCCACGTGATCACTGCATGACAGGCCACGTGAGCAATGCATGATAGCCACGTGATCAGTGCATGATCAGACACGAGATCATTGCATGATCAGTCACGTGATCAGTGCATGATCAGCCACGTGATCAGTGCATGACCAGGCACGTGATCAGTGTATGTCCAGCCAAGTGATCAGTGCATTATAGCCACGTCATCAGTGCATGATCAGTCACATGATCAGTGCATGATCAGTCACGTGATAGGTGTGTGATCATCCACGTGAACAGTGCATGCTCAGTCACGTGATCAGGGCCTGCTGAGCTGCGTGATTACTGTCTGCTCATCTGCTTGACAATTTCCAGCTGAGCTGCACGATTCCTGCCTGTCATCTCCTTGACAATTGCCACCTGTGCTGCGTAATTCCTGCCTGCTCATCTACTTGATTATTGCCAGCTGAGCAGCATGATTTCTCAGAGGTGAGTTCCATGATTATAGCCTGCTGACTGATTCCTGCCTACTCAGCTCTATGTTCATTGCCTCCAGAGGCACATGATCAGTGTGTGACACCAAACATGATCAGCACATGATCAGTCACATGATCAATGCATGATAAGCCAGGTGAACAGTGCATGATCAATTATGTGATCAGTGCATGATCAGTCATGTGACCAGTACATGGTAGCTGCGTGATCATTGCATGATCAGCCACGTGAGCAGTGCATGATAGCCACGTGATCAGTGCATGATCAGTCACGTGATCTGTGCATGATCAGTCACGTGATCTGTGCATGATCAGTCACGTGATCAGTGCATGATCAATTACCTGATCAGTGCATGATCAGTCACGTGACCAGTGCATGGTAGCTACGTGATCATTGCATGATCAGCCACGTGATCAGTGCATGATAGCCACGTGATCAGTGCATGATAGCCACGTGATCAGTGCATGATCAGTCACGTGATACGTGTGTGATCAGCCACATGATCAGTGCATGATATCCACGTGATCAGTGCAGGATAGCCACGTGATCACTTCATGATTATTCACGTGATCTGTACATGATCAGTCACGTGATACGTGTGTGATCAGCCACCGGATCAGTGCGTGATGAGCCATGTGATCAGTGCAGGATCAATTATGTGATCAGTGCATGATCAGTCACGTGATCAGTGCATGATCAGTCACGTGATCAGTGTATGATCAGCCACGTGATCAGTGCATGATCAGCCAAATGATAAGTGCATGATCAATTACGTGATCAGTGCATGATCAGCCACGTGATCGGTGCATGATCAGTCACGTGATCAGTACATGATCAGTCACGTGAACAGTGCATGATCATTTACGTGATCTGTGCATGATCAGTCACGTGACCAGTATATGGTAGCTACGTGATCATTCCATGACGAGCCACGTGAGCAGTGCATGATAGAAACGTGATGTGTGCATGATGAGTTACGTGAGCAGAGTATGATCAGCCACGTGATCAGTGCATGAGTGCCACGTGATCAGTGCATGTTATGTCACGTGACAGGTGTGTGATCAGCCACGTGAACAGTGCATGTTCAGCCACGTATTCAGTGCATGATAGCCACGTGATCAGTGCATGATCAGTTACGTGAGCAGTGTATGATCAGCCACGTGATCAGTGCATGGTCAGACACGTGAACAGTGTATGATCAGCCACGTGATCAGTGCATGATATCCATGTGATCAGTGCATGATCAATCACGTGATCAGTGTATGATCAGCCACGTGAACAGTGCATGCTCAGTCACGTGATCCGGGCCTGCTGAGCTGCGTGATTAGTGTCTGCTCATCTGCTTGACAATTGCCAGCTGAGCTGCACGATTCCTGCCTGTCATCTGCTTGACAATTGCCAGCTGTGCTGTGTAATTCCTGCCTGCTCAGCTGCTTGATTATTGCCAGCTGAGCAGCATGATTCCTCACAGCTGAGTTCCATGATTATTGCCTGCTGACTGTTTGATTCGTGCCTACTCAGCTCTTTGTTTATTGCCTCCAGAGGCACATGATCAGTGTATGATAGCAAACATGATCAGCGCATGATCAGTCACATGATCAGCGCCATTAAGTCACGTGATCACTACATGATAGTCATGTGATCAGTCCATGCTCAGTCACGGTATCAGTGCATGATCAGCCACGTGATCAGTGCATGATCTGTCACATGATTAGTGTATGATCATCCACGTGATCAGTGCATGGGCAGTCATGTGATCAGTGCATGATATAGACGTGATCAGTGCATGATCAGTCTCGTGATCAGTGCATGATAGCCACGTGATCAGTGCATGATCAGTCACCTGATGGGTGTATGATCATTCACGTGACCTGTACATGGTAGCTACATGATCATTGCATGATCAGCCAAGTGAGTAGTGCATGATAGCCACGTGATCACTGCATGACAGGCCACGTGAGCAATGCATGATAGCCACGTGATCAGTGCATGATCAGACACGAGATCATTGCATGATCAGTCACGTGATCAGTGCATGATCAGCCACGTGATCAGTGCATGACCAGGCACGTGATCAGTGTATGTCCAGCCAAGTGATCAGTGCATTATAGCCACGTCATCAGTGCATGATCAGTCACATGATCAGTGCATGATCAGTCACGTGATAGGTGTGTGATCATCCACGTGAACAGTGCATGCTCAGTCACGTGATCAGGGCCTGCTGAGCTGCGTGATTACTGTCTGCTCATCTGCTTGACAATTTCCAGCTGAGCTGCACGATTCCTGCCTGTCATCTCCTTGACAATTGCCACCTGTGCTGCGTAATTCCTGCCTGCTCATCTACTTGATTATTGCCAGCTGAGCAGCATGATTTCTCAGAGGTGAGTTCCATGATTATAGCCTGCTGACTGATTCCTGCCTACTCAGCTCTATGTTCATTGCCTCCAGAGGCACATGATCAGTGTGTGACACCAAACATGATCAGCACATGATCAGTCACATGATCAATGCATGATAAGCCAGGTGAACAGTGCATGATCAATTATGTGATCAGTGCATGATCAGTCATGTGACCAGTACATGGTAGCTGCGTGATCATTGCATGATCAGCCACGTGAGCAGTGCATGATAGCCACGTGATCAGTGCATGATCAGTCACGTGATCTGTGCATGATCAGTCACGTGATCTGTGCATGATCAGTCACGTGATCAGTGCATGATCAATTACCTGATCAGTGCATGATCAGTCACGTGACCAGTGCATGGTAGCTACGTGATCATTGCATGATCAGCCACGTGATCAGTGCATGATAGCCACGTGATCAGTGCATGATAGCCACGTGATCAGTGCATGATCAGTCACGTGATACGTGTGTGATCAGCCACATGATCAGTGCATGATATCCACGTGATCAGTGCAGGATAGCCACGTGATCACTTCATGATTATTCACGTGATCTGTACATGATCAGTCACGTGATACGTGTGTGATCAGCCACCGGATCAGTGCGTGATGAGCCATGTGATCAGTGCAGGATCAATTATGTGATCAGTGCATGATCAGTCACGTGATCAGTGCATGATCAGTCACGTGATCAGTGTATGATCAGCCACGTGATCAGTGCATGATCAGCCAAATGATAAGTGCATGATCAATTACGTGATCAGTGCATGATCAGCCACGTGATCGGTGCATGATCAGTCACGTGATCAGTACATGATCAGTCACGTGAACAGTGCATGATCATTTACGTGATCTGTGCATGATCAGTCACGTGACCAGTATATGGTAGCTACGTGATCATTCCATGACGAGCCACGTGAGCAGTGCATGATAGAAACGTGATGTGTGCATGATGAGTTACGTGAGCAGAGTATGATCAGCCACGTGATCAGTGCATGAGTGCCACGTGATCAGTGCATGTTATGTCACGTGACAGGTGTGTGATCAGCCACGTGAACAGTGCATGTTCAGCCACGTATTCAGTGCATGATAGCCACGTGATCAGTGCATGATCAGTTACGTGAGCAGTGTATGATCAGCCACGTGATCAGTGCATGGTCAGACACGTGAACAGTGTATGATCAGCCACGTGATCAGTGCATGATATCCATGTGATCAGTGCATGATCAATCACGTGATCAGTGTATGATCAGCCACGTGAACAGTGCATGCTCAGTCACGTGATCCGGGCCTGCTGAGCTGCGTGATTAGTGTCTGCTCATCTGCTTGACAATTGCCAGCTGAGCTGCACGATTCCTGCCTGTCATCTGCTTGACAATTGCCAGCTGTGCTGTGTAATTCCTGCCTGCTCAGCTGCTTGATTATTGCCAGCTGAGCAGCATGATTCCTCACAGCTGAGTTCCATGATTATTGCCTGCTGACTGTTTGATTCGTGCCTACTCAGCTCTTTGTTTATTGCCTCCAGAGGCACATGATCAGTGTATGATAGCAAACATGATCAGCGCATGATCAGTCACATGATCAGCGCCATTAAGTCACGTGATCACTACATGATAGTCATGTGATCAGTCCATGCTCAGTCACGGTATCAGTGCATGATCAGCCACGTGATCAGTGCATGATCTGTCACATGATTAGTGTATGATCATCCACGTGATCAGTGCATGGGCAGTCATGTGATCAGTGCATGATATAGACGTGATCAGTGCATGATCAGTCTCGTGATCAGTGCATGATAGCCACGTGATCAGTGCATGATCAGTCACCTGATGGGTGTATGATCATTCACGTGACCTGTACATGGTAGCTACATGATCATTGCATGATCAGCCAAGTGAGTAGTGCATGATAGCCACGTGATCACTGCATGACAGGCCACGTGAGCAATGCATGATAGCCACGTGATCAGTGCATGATCAGACACGAGATCATTGCATGATCAGTCACGTGATCAGTGCATGATCAGCCACGTGATCAGTGCATGACCAGGCACGTGATCAGTGTATGTCCAGCCAAGTGATCAGTGCATTATAGCCACGTCATCAGTGCATGATCAGTCACATGATCAGTGCATGATCAGTCACGTGATAGGTGTGTGATCATCCACGTGAACAGTGCATGCTCAGTCACGTGATCAGGGCCTGCTGAGCTGCGTGATTACTGTCTGCTCATCTGCTTGACAATTTCCAGCTGAGCTGCACGATTCCTGCCTGTCATCTCCTTGACAATTGCCACCTGTGCTGCGTAATTCCTGCCTGCTCATCTACTTGATTATTGCCAGCTGAGCAGCATGATTTCTCAGAGGTGAGTTCCATGATTATAGCCTGCTGACTGATTCCTGCCTACTCAGCTCTATGTTCATTGCCTCCAGAGGCACATGATCAGTGTGTGACACCAAACATGATCAGCACATGATCAGTCACATGATCAATGCATGATAAGCCAGGTGAACAGTGCATGATCAATTATGTGATCAGTGCATGATCAGTCATGTGACCAGTACATGGTAGCTGCGTGATCATTGCATGATCAGCCACGTGAGCAGTGCATGATAGCCACGTGATCAGTGCATGATCAGTCACGTGATCTGTGCATGATCAGTCACGTGATCTGTGCATGATCAGTCACGTGATCAGTGCATGATCAATTACCTGATCAGTGCATGATCAGTCACGTGACCAGTGCATGGTAGCTACGTGATCATTGCATGATCAGCCACGTGATCAGTGCATGATAGCCACGTGATCAGTGCATGATAGCCACGTGATCAGTGCATGATCAGTCACGTGATACGTGTGTGATCAGCCACATGATCAGTGCATGATATCCACGTGATCAGTGCAGGATAGCCACGTGATCACTTCATGATTATTCACGTGATCTGTACATGATCAGTCACGTGATACGTGTGTGATCAGCCACCGGATCAGTGCGTGATGAGCCATGTGATCAGTGCAGGATCAATTATGTGATCAGTGCATGATCAGTCACGTGATCAGTGCATGATCAGTCACGTGATCAGTGTATGATCAGCCACGTGATCAGTGCATGATCAGCCAAATGATAAGTGCATGATCAATTACGTGATCAGTGCATGATCAGCCACGTGATCGGTGCATGATCAGTCACGTGATCAGTACATGATCAGTCACGTGAACAGTGCATGATCATTTACGTGATCTGTGCATGATCAGTCACGTGACCAGTATATGGTAGCTACGTGATCATTCCATGACGAGCCACGTGAGCAGTGCATGATAGAAACGTGATGTGTGCATGATGAGTTACGTGAGCAGAGTATGATCAGCCACGTGATCAGTGCATGAGTGCCACGTGATCAGTGCATGTTATGTCACGTGACAGGTGTGTGATCAGCCACGTGAACAGTGCATGTTCAGCCACGTATTCAGTGCATGATAGCCACGTGATCAGTGCATGATCAGTTACGTGAGCAGTGTATGATCAGCCACGTGATCAGTGCATGGTCAGACACGTGAACAGTGTATGATCAGCCACGTGATCAGTGCATGATATCCATGTGATCAGTGCATGATCAATCACGTGATCAGTGTATGATCAGCCACGTGAACAGTGCATGCTCAGTCACGTGATCCGGGCCTGCTGAGCTGCGTGATTAGTGTCTGCTCATCTGCTTGACAATTGCCAGCTGAGCTGCACGATTCCTGCCTGTCATCTGCTTGACAATTGCCAGCTGTGCTGTGTAATTCCTGCCTGCTCAGCTGCTTGATTATTGCCAGCTGAGCAGCATGATTCCTCACAGCTGAGTTCCATGATTATTGCCTGCTGACTGTTTGATTCGTGCCTACTCAGCTCTTTGTTTATTGCCTCCAGAGGCACATGATCAGTGTATGATAGCAAACATGATCAGCGCATGATCAGTCACATGATCAGCGCCATTAAGTCACGTGATCACTACATGATAGTCATGTGATCAGTCCATGCTCAGTCACGGTATCAGTGCATGATCAGCCACGTGATCAGTGCATGATCTGTCACATGATTAGTGTATGATCATCCACGTGATCAGTGCATGGGCAGTCATGTGATCAGTGCATGATATAGACGTGATCAGTGCATGATCAGTCTCGTGATCAGTGCATGATAGCCACGTGATCAGTGCATGATCAGTCACCTGATGGGTGTATGATCATTCACGTGACCTGTACATGGTAGCTACATGATCATTGCATGATCAGCCAAGTGAGTAGTGCATGATAGCCACGTGATCACTGCATGACAGGCCACGTGAGCAATGCATGATAGCCACGTGATCAGTGCATGATCAGACACGAGATCATTGCATGATCAGTCACGTGATCAGTGCATGATCAGCCACGTGATCAGTGCATGACCAGGCACGTGATCAGTGTATGTCCAGCCAAGTGATCAGTGCATTATAGCCACGTCATCAGTGCATGATCAGTCACATGATCAGTGCATGATCAGTCACGTGATAGGTGTGTGATCATCCACGTGAACAGTGCATGCTCAGTCACGTGATCAGGGCCTGCTGAGCTGCGTGATTACTGTCTGCTCATCTGCTTGACAATTTCCAGCTGAGCTGCACGATTCCTGCCTGTCATCTCCTTGACAATTGCCACCTGTGCTGCGTAATTCCTGCCTGCTCATCTACTTGATTATTGCCAGCTGAGCAGCATGATTTCTCAGAGGTGAGTTCCATGATTATAGCCTGCTGACTGATTCCTGCCTACTCAGCTCTATGTTCATTGCCTCCAGAGGCACATGATCAGTGTGTGACACCAAACATGATCAGCACATGATCAGTCACATGATCAATGCATGATAAGCCAGGTGAACAGTGCATGATCAATTATGTGATCAGTGCATGATCAGTCATGTGACCAGTACATGGTAGCTGCGTGATCATTGCATGATCAGCCACGTGAGCAGTGCATGATAGCCACGTGATCAGTGCATGATCAGTCACGTGATCTGTGCATGATCAGTCACGTGATCTGTGCATGATCAGTCACGTGATCAGTGCATGATCAATTACCTGATCAGTGCATGATCAGTCACGTGACCAGTGCATGGTAGCTACGTGATCATTGCATGATCAGCCACGTGATCAGTGCATGATAGCCACGTGATCAGTGCATGATAGCCACGTGATCAGTGCATGATCAGTCACGTGATACGTGTGTGATCAGCCACATGATCAGTGCATGATATCCACGTGATCAGTGCAGGATAGCCACGTGATCACTTCATGATTATTCACGTGATCTGTACATGATCAGTCACGTGATACGTGTGTGATCAGCCACCGGATCAGTGCGTGATGAGCCATGTGATCAGTGCAGGATCAATTATGTGATCAGTGCATGATCAGTCACGTGATCAGTGCATGATCAGTCACGTGATCAGTGTATGATCAGCCACGTGATCAGTGCATGATCAGCCAAATGATAAGTGCATGATCAATTACGTGATCAGTGCATGATCAGCCACGTGATCGGTGCATGATCAGTCACGTGATCAGTACATGATCAGTCACGTGAACAGTGCATGATCATTTACGTGATCTGTGCATGATCAGTCACGTGACCAGTATATGGTAGCTACGTGATCATTCCATGACGAGCCACGTGAGCAGTGCATGATAGAAACGTGATGTGTGCATGATGAGTTACGTGAGCAGAGTATGATCAGCCACGTGATCAGTGCATGAGTGCCACGTGATCAGTGCATGTTATGTCACGTGACAGGTGTGTGATCAGCCACGTGAACAGTGCATGTTCAGCCACGTATTCAGTGCATGATAGCCACGTGATCAGTGCATGATCAGTTACGTGAGCAGTGTATGATCAGCCACGTGATCAGTGCATGGTCAGACACGTGAACAGTGTATGATCAGCCACGTGATCAGTGCATGATATCCATGTGATCAGTGCATGATCAATCACGTGATCAGTGTATGATCAGCCACGTGAACAGTGCATGCTCAGTCACGTGATCCGGGCCTGCTGAGCTGCGTGATTAGTGTCTGCTCATCTGCTTGACAATTGCCAGCTGAGCTGCACGATTCCTGCCTGTCATCTGCTTGACAATTGCCAGCTGTGCTGTGTAATTCCTGCCTGCTCAGCTGCTTGATTATTGCCAGCTGAGCAGCATGATTCCTCACAGCTGAGTTCCATGATTATTGCCTGCTGACTGTTTGATTCGTGCCTACTCAGCTCTTTGTTTATTGCCTCCAGAGGCACATGATCAGTGTATGATAGCAAACATGATCAGCGCATGATCAGTCACATGATCAGCGCCATTAAGTCACGTGATCACTACATGATAGTCATGTGATCAGTCCATGCTCAGTCACGGTATCAGTGCATGATCAGCCACGTGATCAGTGCATGATCTGTCACATGATTAGTGTATGATCATCCACGTGATCAGTGCATGGGCAGTCATGTGATCAGTGCATGATATAGACGTGATCAGTGCATGATCAGTCTCGTGATCAGTGCATGATAGCCACGTGATCAGTGCATGATCAGTCACCTGATGGGTGTATGATCATTCACGTGACCTGTACATGGTAGCTACATGATCATTGCATGATCAGCCAAGTGAGTAGTGCATGATAGCCACGTGATCACTGCATGACAGGCCACGTGAGCAATGCATGATAGCCACGTGATCAGTGCATGATCAGACACGAGATCATTGCATGATCAGTCACGTGATCAGTGCATGATCAGCCACGTGATCAGTGCATGACCAGGCACGTGATCAGTGTATGTCCAGCCAAGTGATCAGTGCATTATAGCCACGTCATCAGTGCATGATCAGTCACATGATCAGTGCATGATCAGTCACGTGATAGGTGTGTGATCATCCACGTGAACAGTGCATGCTCAGTCACGTGATCAGGGCCTGCTGAGCTGCGTGATTACTGTCTGCTCATCTGCTTGACAATTTCCAGCTGAGCTGCACGATTCCTGCCTGTCATCTCCTTGACAATTGCCACCTGTGCTGCGTAATTCCTGCCTGCTCATCTACTTGATTATTGCCAGCTGAGCAGCATGATTTCTCAGAGGTGAGTTCCATGATTATAGCCTGCTGACTGATTCCTGCCTACTCAGCTCTATGTTCATTGCCTCCAGAGGCACATGATCAGTGTGTGACACCAAACATGATCAGCACATGATCAGTCACATGATCAATGCATGATAAGCCAGGTGAACAGTGCATGATCAATTATGTGATCAGTGCATGATCAGTCATGTGACCAGTACATGGTAGCTGCGTGATCATTGCATGATCAGCCACGTGAGCAGTGCATGATAGCCACGTGATCAGTGCATGATCAGTCACGTGATCTGTGCATGATCAGTCACGTGATCAGTGCATGATCAATTACCTGATCAGTGCATGATCAGTCACGTGACCAGTGCATGGTAGCTACGTGATCATTGCATGATCAGCCACGTGATCAGTGCATGATAGCCACGTGATCAGTGCATGATAGCCACGTGATCAGTGCATGATCAGTCACGTGATACGTGTGTGATCAGCCACATGATCAGTGCATGATATCCACGTGATCAGTGCAGGATAGCCACGTGATCACTTCATGATTATTCACGTGATCTGTACATGATCAGTCACGTGATACGTGTGTGATCAGCCACCGGATCAGTGCGTGATGAGCCATGTGATCAGTGCAGGATCAATTATGTGATCAGTGCATGATCAGTCACGTGATCAGTGCATGATCAGTCACGTGATCAGTGTATGATCAGCCACGTGATCAGTGCATGATCAGCCAAATGATAAGTGCATGATCAATTACGTGATCAGTGCATGATCAGCCACGTGATCGGTGCATGATCAGTCACGTGATCAGTACATGATCAGTCACGTGAACAGTGCATGATCATTTACGTGATCTGTGCATGATCAGTCACGTGACCAGTATATGGTAGCTACGTGATCATTCCATGACGAGCCACGTGAGCAGTGCATGATAGAAACGTGATGTGTGCATGATGAGTTACGTGAGCAGAGTATGATCAGCCACGTGATCAGTGCATGAGTGCCACGTGATCAGTGCATGTTATGTCACGTGACAGGTGTGTGATCAGCCACGTGAACAGTGCATGTTCAGCCACGTATTCAGTGCATGATAGCCACGTGATCAGTGCATGATCAGTTACGTGAGCAGTGTATGATCAGCCACGTGATCAGTGCATGGTCAGACACGTGAACAGTGTATGATCAGCCACGTGATCAGTGCATGATATCCATGTGATCAGTGCATGATCAATCACGTGATCAGTGTATGATCAGCCACGTGAACAGTGCATGCTCAGTCACGTGATCCGGGCCTGCTGAGCTGCGTGATTAGTGTCTGCTCATCTGCTTGACAATTGCCAGCTGAGCTGCACGATTCCTGCCTGTCATCTGCTTGACAATTGCCAGCTGTGCTGTGTAATTCCTGCCTGCTCAGCTGCTTGATTATTGCCAGCTGAGCAGCATGATTCCTCACAGCTGAGTTCCATGATTATTGCCTGCTGACTGTTTGATTCGTGCCTACTCAGCTCTTTGTTTATTGCCTCCAGAGGCACATGATCAGTGTATGATAGCAAACATGATCAGCGCATGATCAGTCACATGATCAGCGCCATTAAGTCACGTGATCACTACATGATAGTCATGTGATCAGTCCATGCTCAGTCACGGTATCAGTGCATGATCAGCCACGTGATCAGTGCATGATCTGTCACATGATTAGTGTATGATCATCCACGTGATCAGTGCATGGGCAGTCATGTGATCAGTGCATGATATAGACGTGATCAGTGCATGATCAGTCTCGTGATCAGTGCATGATAGCCACGTGATCAGTGCATGATCAGTCACCTGATGGGTGTATGATCATTCACGTGACCTGTACATGGTAGCTACATGATCATTGCATGATCAGCCAAGTGAGTAGTGCATGATAGCCACGTGATCACTGCATGACAGGCCACGTGAGCAATGCATGATAGCCACGTGATCAGTGCATGATCAGACACGAGATCATTGCATGATCAGTCACGTGATCAGTGCATGATCAGCCACGTGATCAGTGCATGACCAGGCACGTGATCAGTGTATGTCCAGCCAAGTGATCAGTGCATTATAGCCACGTCATCAGTGCATGATCAGTCACATGATCAGTGCATGATCAGTCACGTGATAGGTGTGTGATCATCCACGTGAACAGTGCATGCTCAGTCACGTGATCAGGGCCTGCTGAGCTGCGTGATTACTGTCTGCTCATCTGCTTGACAATTTCCAGCTGAGCTGCACGATTCCTGCCTGTCATCTCCTTGACAATTGCCACCTGTGCTGCGTAATTCCTGCCTGCTCATCTACTTGATTATTGCCAGCTGAGCAGCATGATTTCTCAGAGGTGAGTTCCATGATTATAGCCTGCTGACTGATTCCTGCCTACTCAGCTCTATGTTCATTGCCTCCAGAGGCACATGATCAGTGTGTGACACCAAACATGATCAGCACATGATCAGTCACATGATCAATGCATGATAAGCCAGGTGAACAGTGCATGATCAATTATGTGATCAGTGCATGATCAGTCATGTGACCAGTACATGGTAGCTGCGTGATCATTGCATGATCAGCCACGTGAGCAGTGCATGATAGCCACGTGATCAGTGCATGATCAGTCACGTGATCTGTGCATGATCAGTCACGTGATCTGTGCATGATCAGTCACGTGATCAGTGCATGATCAATTACCTGATCAGTGCATGATCAGTCACGTGACCAGTGCATGGTAGCTACGTGATCATTGCATGATCAGCCACGTGATCAGTGCATGATAGCCACGTGATCAGTGCATGATAGCCACGTGATCAGTGCATGATCAGTCACGTGATACGTGTGTGATCAGCCACATGATCAGTGCATGATATCCACGTGATCAGTGCAGGATAGCCACGTGATCACTTCATGATTATTCACGTGATCTGTACATGATCAGTCACGTGATACGTGTGTGATCAGCCACCGGATCAGTGCGTGATGAGCCATGTGATCAGTGCAGGATCAATTATGTGATCAGTGCATGATCAGTCACGTGATCAGTGCATGATCAGTCACGTGATCAGTGTATGATCAGCCACGTGATCAGTGCATGATCAGCCAAATGATAAGTGCATGATCAATTACGTGATCAGTGCATGATCAGCCACGTGATCGGTGCATGATCAGTCACGTGATCAGTACATGATCAGTCACGTGAACAGTGCATGATCATTTACGTGATCTGTGCATGATCAGTCACGTGACCAGTATATGGTAGCTACGTGATCATTCCATGACGAGCCACGTGAGCAGTGCATGATAGAAACGTGATGTGTGCATGATGAGTTACGTGAGCAGAGTATGATCAGCCACGTGATCAGTGCATGAGTGCCACGTGATCAGTGCATGTTATGTCACGTGACAGGTGTGTGATCAGCCACGTGAACAGTGCATGTTCAGCCACGTATTCAGTGCATGATAGCCACGTGATCAGTGCATGATCAGTTACGTGAGCAGTGTATGATCAGCCACGTGATCAGTGCATGGTCAGACACGTGAACAGTGTATGATCAGCCACGTGATCAGTGCATGATATCCATGTGATCAGTGCATGATCAATCACGTGATCAGTGTATGATCAGCCACGTGAACAGTGCATGCTCAGTCACGTGATCCGGGCCTGCTGAGCTGCGTGATTAGTGTCTGCTCATCTGCTTGACAATTGCCAGCTGAGCTGCACGATTCCTGCCTGTCATCTGCTTGACAATTGCCAGCTGTGCTGTGTAATTCCTGCCTGCTCAGCTGCTTGATTATTGCCAGCTGAGCAGCATGATTCCTCACAGCTGAGTTCCATGATTATTGCCTGCTGACTGTTTGATTCGTGCCTACTCAGCTCTTTGTTTATTGCCTCCAGAGGCACATGATCAGTGTATGATAGCAAACATGATCAGCGCATGATCAGTCACATGATCAGCGCCATTAAGTCACGTGATCACTACATGATAGTCATGTGATCAGTCCATGCTCAGTCACGGTATCAGTGCATGATCAGCCACGTGATCAGTGCATGATCTGTCACATGATTAGTGTATGATCATCCACGTGATCAGTGCATGGGCAGTCATGTGATCAGTGCATGATATAGACGTGATCAGTGCATGATCAGTCTCGTGATCAGTGCATGATAGCCACGTGATCAGTGCATGATCAGTCACCTGATGGGTGTATGATCATTCACGTGACCTGTACATGGTAGCTACATGATCATTGCATGATCAGCCAAGTGAGTAGTGCATGATAGCCACGTGATCACTGCATGACAGGCCACGTGAGCAATGCATGATAGCCACGTGATCAGTGCATGATCAGACACGAGATCATTGCATGATCAGTCACGTGATCAGTGCATGATCAGCCACGTGATCAGTGCATGACCAGGCACGTGATCAGTGTATGTCCAGCCAAGTGATCAGTGCATTATAGCCACGTCATCAGTGCATGATCAGTCACATGATCAGTGCATGATCAGTCACGTGATAGGTGTGTGATCATCCACGTGAACAGTGCATGCTCAGTCACGTGATCAGGGCCTGCTGAGCTGCGTGATTACTGTCTGCTCATCTGCTTGACAATTTCCAGCTGAGCTGCACGATTCCTGCCTGTCATCTCCTTGACAATTGCCACCTGTGCTGCGTAATTCCTGCCTGCTCATCTACTTGATTATTGCCAGCTGAGCAGCATGATTTCTCAGAGGTGAGTTCCATGATTATAGCCTGCTGACTGATTCCTGCCTACTCAGCTCTATGTTCATTGCCTCCAGAGGCACATGATCAGTGTGTGACACCAAACATGATCAGCACATGATCAGTCACATGATCAATGCATGATAAGCCAGGTGAACAGTGCATGATCAATTATGTGATCAGTGCATGATCAGTCATGTGACCAGTACATGGTAGCTGCGTGATCATTGCATGATCAGCCACGTGAGCAGTGCATGATAGCCACGTGATCAGTGCATGATCAGTCACGTGATCTGTGCATGATCAGTCACGTGATCTGTGCATGATCAGTCACGTGATCAGTGCATGATCAATTACCTGATCAGTGCATGATCAGTCACGTGACCAGTGCATGGTAGCTACGTGATCATTGCATGATCAGCCACGTGATCAGTGCATGATAGCCACGTGATCAGTGCATGATAGCCACGTGATCAGTGCATGATCAGTCACGTGATACGTGTGTGATCAGCCACATGATCAGTGCATGATATCCACGTGATCAGTGCAGGATAGCCACGTGATCACTTCATGATTATTCACGTGATCTGTACATGATCAGTCACGTGATACGTGTGTGATCAGCCACCGGATCAGTGCGTGATGAGCCATGTGATCAGTGCAGGATCAATTATGTGATCAGTGCATGATCAGTCACGTGATCAGTGCATGATCAGTCACGTGATCAGTGTATGATCAGCCACGTGATCAGTGCATGATCAGCCAAATGATAAGTGCATGATCAATTACGTGATCAGTGCATGATCAGCCACGTGATCGGTGCATGATCAGTCACGTGATCAGTACATGATCAGTCACGTGAACAGTGCATGATCATTTACGTGATCTGTGCATGATCAGTCACGTGACCAGTATATGGTAGCTACGTGATCATTCCATGACGAGCCACGTGAGCAGTGCATGATAGAAACGTGATGTGTGCATGATGAGTTACGTGAGCAGAGTATGATCAGCCACGTGATCAGTTGCATGAGTGCCACGTGATCCAGTGCATGTTATGTCACGTGACAGGTGTGTGATCAGCCACGTGAACAGTTGCTGTTTCAGCACGTATTCAGTGCATGATAGCCACGTGATCAGTGCATGATCTGTTACTGAGCAGTGTAATGGATCAGCCACGTGACCACGTGCATGTTCAGGGACAGGACAGTGTACTGATCAGCCACGTTATCGTGCATGAATCCTAGTGATCAGTGAAGATCAATCTAAGTGATCAAGTGTATGATCAGCCACGTTATACGTGTTGCTCAGTCACGTGTTAGGGCCTGCTGTAGCTGCGCTGATTATGTCCTGTCTAATTGCTTGACAGTTGCCAGCTAAGCTGCACGATTCCTGACTGTCAAATCTGCTGACAACTGCCAGCCTGTGTGGTTTAATTCCTGCCTGCTCAGTGCTTGATTATTGCAGCTGAGGCAGCATGATTCCTCACAGCTGAGTTCC